>NW_010143364.1:31938-42910 GCF_000699245.1 Pterocles gutturalis
TGCATCCAGCCCGTCGACCTGTCACCACCTCGGAGTGACAGACGCTTTACAAGCTGCGAGACAGACAGGGCTAAGCACCCTGCCTCCGAACCGGGGGCTCGGGGCACGGCAGGCAGGAGGATGAGCTCAGCTTATGCTGGAGTTGAGAGCAGGCCAGGAATTATACACACAGACCAGCTGCCCTCTGTGCTCACTGGCAGCACACACCGCAGAGCCCGGGCTGCAGACTGCCAGGGAGGCTCCCTTGACTTCTGCAGGGAGGACACCTCCACAGACGTGTTCAAAGAACTGCTGTCCCAGCAAAACTCCTTTTCTTAGCAGAGCCATCCGTTACTCACACAGCTTCAGGTCAGAAATGTGGCTGTAGCAGGTCATGCCTCTCCCTCAGTGAGCACGGCTGTCCCATAACCGGTCAAGGTGGCTCAGTCGATGGGGCAATGCTGCGCTTTGCACCTGCAGAGATATTTTGGGGCAATAGCAGAAAATAAGGGTGTGAAAGGAAAGCATTGCGGAGCAAACCTCCTGCTTTGAACGTCCCAGGGTTGTTAATCCTCTGGAAAGGAAAACAGAACACGAAAACACTTCAAAGAGAATCCTCCAACAACCAAAGCTGAGCTGGTGTGGAGCTGAAGTGGGAACTCAGGCATCCCCAGATGTGAGAGCTCCTGAGCATCATCAGTGTGTTCCTGCATCACAGCCACTGGCTGCGGGAATCACACGCTGTGCCAGATAATAAAGCACAGGGCATCTCGGCACGGTCACCTCTGCACCATGTGGGATGTACTCAGCTTCTCAGCTACAGCCCTGCCCCTTGAACCATATCGGAGTGCAGCTGTACTGCTGGGCGAGAAGAAAATTAATTAAAATACATTCCTCTGAAGGAATAGCACTGATATTAAGTGTCTATCAATAATGATTCACCAGGCCATGATAGCAATGAAATTGCAGTGATAAAGGGTGACAAAATATTGTAAGATATGTGCATTGAGGTTGCAGAGCAAATTATCTGATCTGAGAAGTAACGTTATGATGTGCATGAAACCATCTGCTGCCCACACTTAAGGCTCTAGAAAGACACAGGGAATGCACTATGCTGGTGAAACAAGGATTCTAGCTGAGGACTATTCCCTTGGGATGCAGACTGACCACAGCACAGTACTTCCCCCAGGAGCTCTTGCTCTGGCCGTGTCCCCAGACTCCACTGCAACACATGCAGTTAATCATTAATGATTGCTGATGAAGAGCAATATTCCTCCCCTCCAGATGCCCTGATGTGGAGTCACTTACTGTCCAAAGCGCTTCTCTGGGGACATCCCTGAGTGTCAGCAGTTGGACTTTGGGTTCTTCCTGTCATTCACAGAGCAGGCTGCAGGCACGAGCATGTAAATCCCTATGGCAGCATCCAGACAGGACAGGCAAACCCTACTGCCTGGCTGGCAGCTTCGCCTGTGCCGGAGCCCTGAAAAGCTGGGCTGACTGCTAAAGAGGTGCCCAGCTATAGGTGGTGGGATTGGGGGTAGCATGAGGAGCCAGTCCAGGTCTCCACATCCTCCCTACAAACTTTCTCTCACCTTTCTCCAGGCTGGGGCACCCTGCTCCCTCTTCAAGACAGCAATATGCAGCATTGCTGGTGCTGCTGAGGAGCCCTGAGCCGGCTCTGGCTGTTAGCCAAGCCCTGATACAAGGCAGCAGCAGAATAGCAATGCACATGCACTGGGGGGGGACTTTCTGGCTGGGAATCCCCTGCTCCCCATCCCTGCAAACTCCTTTTCCCAGCCTCCCGGACCCTGACACGGAGCCATCTCCTGCTGCCTGTGCCCCATGCCCCTGCACAGCAGCCTGGTGCCTGCTGCTCGCTGCCTGCTTCCATCAAGCCCCTGAGCTGTTCCCTTGGTGCTCGCTCTGGATTGATGAGGCTTAGGATTGCAAGCAGTAAAAATGTAGTGCGGAAACTGCAGAGCATAAAAGCTGTCCCATAAAGAGCGAAAGCTTCTTCTTTTCCTCCTTGTAACCTGTAAAATGTCTAGTAAATCCCAGCACGCGCTCCCGATGCAGCACAGAGACCTAATCCAAAAGCCCGGGAATATCCCGTGATTAGGTGCACGTTATGAGTAACGGTTTTAGAGAGGCCCAGTGGAACCTCGTCTCTAACTTGCTCACAGCTTATGTGATCTGGCTGGGAGGATCTCCCGTAGCTGAAATAAAGCCACCTGCCCCTAAGTCATTGCTCTGCTTATTCCACAGCATTAAGAGAACGCACTGATGGTATGACCAGGATAAACATGTCAGATTGAGGCTGGCAGGAGAAACTAAGAGGGAGATGGGGAAGGAGAGTGGAGTGGGAGCCACGCTGCTTTCTCCTTCCCCTAATGGACTCGATAATTGACTGGCAGTGGGAGTGAGAGTGCTCTGTCCAGGCAGCGCTGGAGTGGCTGGTCCCCTGCCAGCACGATGTGATGAGGGAAGGACCCAGCGCCCGAGAGGTACAGGCAGAGCCAGGGGATGAAGGAGAGACCAGCCCCGAGGTGCTCAGGGATGCAATGGGAGACTTGGGGGCGTCTGTGTGGGACTACTGAAGGGGAAACTTCACCCTCTGCCTCTTCTGCCCATGGGAAAGATGTGCCAGGGTGGTTTTGCTGCAATTTTGCCTGCTGGGGACGTATCCTGCCTTGCTGATGCCTGTCCTGCCTTACTGCTGCCAAATCAGTAGTGCTTTCTGGAGCTGGGAGGGAGGATGGGGACACCAGGGTGTGCTGCCAGCCTGCACACAGCTCTGACAAGGGGTGGCTGCTCAGGATGCAGAGGAATGGATGGTCCTCGGTGAAGGTGGCCATGGAAATCAACCTTTGAACTGAGGTGCTGTGCCCCCTCTCCCCTGATCCCCCTTACATAAAGCATCTGCTGAGGTCACCGATGTCCCCAGCTCCTCCGTCGTAGCTCCTGGAGAGCCTCAATGACATGATTATCCCTCCTTAGCGCAGCATTTTCAAACCCCAAGGAGGGCTTTGCTCACTAATCTGGCATTTAGTGCAGATAATAGGCTTTGAGACGAAGCCCTCCTGGAGTCTATTTTAAGGTGGTTTTGTCGCATGTCGTCTGTCACAGCAAGAGCCATCCCCTTGCAGCACTCCTGGGCCAGTCTGCCATGGCACGGTCACTCTCACCCATTGCTCCCTGCCAGACAAGCTCCTTCTCATGTCCTGGAGCATGCCTTTGCTCTGAGACACGCATGCTGAAGCAGAGTGAAACTTATGGATGTCATACCCATCCCCATGCCCTACAACTGCCCAGCCTTCCCAGGTCTCTGTCTTCCCCTTTCCAAAACCTTTAAGGGTCTCTCCATTCTCAGGGTCTCCTCGGAAAGGGGGTGGAGGTGGGAAGGGCATCTCCCAGTCCTTGGAGCAGGGCTGGAGCAAGGTGTTTGCCCAGTGCCTTTGGCTGCAGAGGGTCCCTCTGGAAGGGACAGCCTGCTCCAGCCCAGTGAGGTGACCTGGGCAAAAATGCCCCATGCTTCTGGGCAGGAGTTTCTTGAGCAGCTAGGCAGTAGTTGAGGTTATTTTGGAAGGCGAGGCTCCCTCAAAGAATGGCTGGGGACACAGTACCCCCCTCCAGGGTGGCACCCACACAGGGATGCAAGGGAAAGGGCACCCACTCTCCGTGGCATCCAGAAACACTTGGGATGTGTGGACCCTCCTGTCCCCCATGACACCCTCCACTCTGTTTCTGCTCCTGTTCCCCTTTTCACAACTCCTCACACCTCCCTGCCTTGCTCTTCAGGTTCACGCCATATTTCCATATCACGGTACAAAGCTGGGGAGAAAGGGGACATCTCCAAGGCGGGTCTTGTATCACCCGCACTCCACAGCTCACACAGCTCTCGGCTCCCTAAATCCTGCAGAATCAGGATTCCCCAGCCAGCCCAAGTGGAGCCAATGCATTAGCAGCAGCGTGGGGGAGCCTGGAGCCAGCTCGGTACCAGGGGAAAGGATGACTAATCTGCTCTTTCTGCTCAGCTGGGAGCCAGGGTGGGAATTCATAAGGCAAGCAGCTCGTGCCAGCCTCCCAATTAGGGACAGTCTCACTCAAGTCCCAGCCCTGGCGTGACCCCTCCTGCAGCCCCAGGGGTGCCGTGGCCATGGGGTGCTGTGGTCAGGCAGCCGGGAGGGAGCACGTCAGGGCTGGGGTTAACACCAGTCTTGCTGCACAGACACCAGCACACATGGGACCTCGCCTCTCCGGAGATTCCAGGAGGGCTCTGGCAGGAAAGCTGCCACAGGCTCTGCCTCTCCACGGGGCAGGGATTAGCAGGCCTGCAGCCCCAGGGGTGCCGTGGCCATGGGGTGCTGTGGTCAGGCAGCCGGGAGGGAGCACGTCAGGGCTGGGGTTAACACCAGTCTTGCTGCACAGACACCAGCACACATGGGACCTCGCCTCTCCGGAGATTCCAGGAGGGCTCTGGCAGGAAAGCTGCCACAGGCTCTGCCTCTCCACGGGGCAGGGATTAGCAGGGGCAAGGCCAGCCCCACAGGGATGCTGATGCTCAGCAGAGGCTGGGCTGTGGAGGGATACAGGGATGTGAGTCGTGCTGTGAAATGATGCTGCAGGCTGTTGGCAGTTTGCATGCACCCAAGGAGGCTCTGACTGGGGGCTGGGTGTTACCCCTTCCTTCAGGCTTATAGCTTAGGGGTCTCCTTAGTCTCACCTGCCTTATCCCAGCAGCAGAACATGACACTGAAAAGCCCGGGGTTGAGTCACCCAACCTCCTGCAAACCATCTCGATGAGGAACCAAGGATGGGTGGATGGGCACCTGCACCCCACACACCTTTGCTCCTGCACCAAAGGGAGAGATGCAGCTCCTCTAGAAACCCAAGGAGCCATGAACAGTTTGTTGGGTGCAAAAAGAGTTCAACAGGCAGCAAAAAACCCCACATCCATCCACCACTTCCTGGCTCCATGCCACAGGTCATGGTGCATCCATCGCTGTGATCTCTGTTTAATAGCTCTGAAGGAATAGCCCCTGCAAATTCCCCTGACTATTGATTTCCTTCAGGAATGAGGGACACTGGGGGACATCTCCTTTTTGTCCTTCCCTGGGCTAACAGGAGCTTGTGGTCTTCCCGCTAGAAGGGGAAGGCCAATGGTTGTGTATGTCCCGCGCTCCTCAGAAGCCTTCGGTTCCGCAGGACGAGTCCCACGGTGGTAGTCTTTTATCTGTGCTGAAGGAAGCAATATCACACCCTCCCTTTGGAATGGGTCTCCTCTGGAATTTTTCTTTTTTTTTTTTTTTTTTTTTTGATCCACTGTGCTTCTGCCAAGAGGGCAGGAGGAAAAAGGCACCGTGGCTCAGCAGAGCAGCAGCAACCAGGGCACAGCACAAGCACATGGTGCTGGGAACGCAAGGATGGGTTGGGTTGGCAGAGGGGTGCCAGAGCCACATGTGCCTTCAGGGCTCTGTGGTCCATCCCGGTGTGTGCTGGCAGAGCCACCGGGATTTGTGGACTGGAATAGCATGAAATGATGCTGAAAATCCGGGTTAAGCTGAACCGGCTCCAGAGGCCAGCTCTCAGAGAGCTGCCTCTTTATCTCCAGGTTGAATCCAAATCCACCGCAGGCTTAACTTGGGTCTCGGCAGTTTTACGTCAGCTCTCATTAGCTCACACCACCTTCTTTACAGCTTCCTGACCCTCTGCTGGGGAGCCTGTCTCTAGATTTTCGACATTTTATATTCATGCAACAGTGAAACCATCCTCAGGAGTTCCCAGGAAGGACAGCTCCCAAAAATACCACCTGGCCTGCTCCCTTCCTACCTGGAAAATGTTGTCCAGCATCCTCGGACAACCAGAGTGTCACATGGGGTAGGAGAGCATCCTGCAACCCTGAATCCATAGCTAAATCTGACCCAGGCATGTGGGGTTGGCACCAGCCAGGCTGTTATCTGATGGGTGGTGCCAGCAGCCAAACCACCTCCCATGGGACGAGCAGCGCTGGGAACATGGGTGTATCCTGACGAGACAAATCGGACAATGGGAAGGCATCTTAGGATATAGCTTTTTGACCAAGAGTCAGAGAAAATGAGGCTTGTGGTTGTGACCCTCCGCTGTAGATCCAGAGGGAGAATCAACCCCAAAATACAACCAGAAAGACCATGGGAGAAGCAGGAGCACAGACAGGTGTGGGTGTCCCAGGGACTCCTCTCTCGATGGGCAGAGTCCCCTGTGAGCTGGGAGCCAGACTGCGGCTTCCCTACAGGTCTGGGGTGCTGAGCTTTCAGGACAGACCGCCACAAGCAGTGAGGACACAGAGTGTGGAAAGAGCTGCCAGTGTTGCTGTTTTAGGAAGGAGAAAGATGAAGGCAGCAATAGGGTGCACGGCACCTTCCTGACAAACAGGGGAATTTGGGGTGGTGATTCCTGTTTTTCAGCTCTTCAGAGCCCCTGCTCATCCTTCTCTTCTGTCGTCTCATTTCCACTGGTACATCAAACTGGAGTGCTCTGTTTCTGTGGGTGTGAACATGATGCTGAATGGAGCTGGACCAGGGAAGCCCAGATTGCTCCTGGGTTAGGCAGACAGGGCAGAAAGAAGAGGACAAAAGAAGGAAAATCACTGCATTCCCTAAATAGACAGAGTTTAGGCATTCCACAGAGCAACCACTACAGTCCCCAAATGAGAGGTCACCCAGCTGCTGTCCTTGGCTACTGAGGCCCCTGAGGTGGAGTCCTGTGGTCTCTGTAGAGCATTTCTGTGTTCAGGAGATGCTCTCCCTGGAGACCAGAGGCAAGAGATGGGAACAGCCAGATGGGAGGTAGGGCAACCATGTGTACTGCTGTACTCGGTGCTGTACAGAGCCCAGCACCTCAGCAACAAGCTGTTAACAAGTGGAGAGGGTTTGACCAGCTCCTTTCTGGAGCAGGTCCCCAGCCTCCAGCGGTGTTTCACTTGGGATATTGCAAAAACAGACACAGCAGGCACGGAGACTGCAACACAACGGCAGAGCATGTGGTCAGACAGGGCAGCACTGAACCAGGCAAGAGTTTCCCCATGCGAGCAGATACCCCTGACCCGTACCTGCCATCCTAACCTGCCCCTTATCTCCTCTCTTCTGCCTTCTCCCTGGCTGCAGCTTCTCAGCACCGGGGCTGGCAGGGACAGAGGTGTGCCATCAGAGGCCCCTATAATCTGTGCTCATGTTGCAGACGGGTGTAGAAACAGGGGTATGTGTGAACAGAGCCCTTGCAAAGAGCCAGGAGCCTTCCTTTACAATAAAAACTCTCCCTCTTTTCCCACTTGCATGTTAACCTTACAGCTCCAGGTCCCAAGGAAGCCAGCTGGAACAGAGATATGGGGAACTCTTTGCTCAAACATACTAAGTTTCACTGTTATGTGTTGGACAGCTGGTAAGATTTGTCTTTCTATGCCACCTGAACACCCAAAGCTATGCCTCTGATTTCTTAGTAGATGGTGGCAGAGAACATCTTCTCCTCCAGTCTCTGTCCCAGCCTTTGATGGGTCCATTTTTTATTCCAGCAGCAAATGCCAGGGATTGGGAATTGTTACTGGGGAGGTGAGCAGAGCTGGGGACACAAAGGAGGATCAATCTCCCAGCCTGCAGGCAAGACACAGCCCTCGTGTACAACTGGAGTGAGGACAGACACAGCCAGATGTGGGTTGACACATCCCCATCCACAGAGACCGTCACCGGTGCCAAACACCAATGGCCATAGTCAAGAGGATGGCATCCCCACACAGAAAGTCACCACTCATGCAGGCACAGGGGCACATGCACCCCATGGGCACACAAATGCCAATACTTGCAAAGAGGACTATTAAAAGCACGATGGAAGGTGGAGTAGTGACCAAAATCTATGATAACCAGAAGCATCCCACTGCCCAGGAGAATGTGCACGCATCTGCCGCCTCCCTGCAGTCCCTGCCCCTCTTCTCAGCCACCCACCAGAGCCCTGATGGATCCAACAGCTGCTGCGATTTCCAGTGTCCCAGCAAGACAGTGAGGGGCAAAACCCATCTCTGCTGCTGCTGTCTGTGGAGCAGGGAGGGGATTTGTTGAAGACCCTGAGCTGCAATCCCAGGTGGAGCATTCAAGCCAAGGCGAAGTGGACAGTACAGACGTTCCCTGCCCTGGGTTCCTCTGCAAGACCCTCGGGGGTCCATGGAGAAGGGGTGCCTCTATAGATCACTGCTTTACTTGGCAAAGAGCAAGAAGAAAAAGGAAAGAGGAGTGATGCTCGAGGGGCTTCATCAGAGAGCACAGCAGAGGACTGGCAGAGCTCAGGATGCCGTGGACAACCCAAAGCCCTTTATACTGGCCTCAGCTGAGCCGTGGTGCTGAGAAAAGTCTGCAGGTTTGCACCAGATGCCAGCACGGGGACAAATAACAGAGATTGTGTCATCTGCTGGAGAAGAAAGCGTAGATCCATGGATGTTGGCTGAGAAAAAACCTGACATTGCTGCCCCAAATTATTGTTTCTTCTCTCTCCACTGTGAGATCCCCAGCTGACTGTGCTGGGCCATCCCTGCTCTAGCAGGGGTTGGTAATATGCTGTAATTAAGTGGGAACAAGTCTAATCAGTCTGCAGTGGCACAGAGACTTGGAGAAATGCATTGCTAATCTCTAGTATGCCCCTCCACCAGGGACAGGCAATATGTTAAATTATGGCAAAGCACCAGTGAAGAAACCTGATTACTTTTTCTGTTGCAAAGAGAACTGCTCCAGCCGAAAACAATGGTCTCAGCAGTGAGTGCAGAAGGCAGCTGAGCGTGTCATGCTGGACAGGAAGAGCAGGCAGCACCTCCTCCAGAGCCCAGCAAGGGGACAAGGGGAGCCAGCCCTGGCCTTGTCCCCAGGTTCTGTGACAAGTAGCATCCTCAGAAGAGCAAAATGACAGCATCCCCAAGAATGAACGTGCAGCCCTCTGGGAGCAGCAGCGCTGCTTTTCCCCGGGAGCCCCAAACCGGTGAAACCAGTAACAAGTTCACCTGGGAGGATGCTGCAAACGGCCATAACTGTGTGCTGCAGCTGAAACAGTTTGTAAGTGCTCTTGTTCTTGCAGTTAGATGGAGGATGCTAGGTGCTGTCCTGTTCTGCGGTTCTCTAACAGGGAGTGCCTGCCTGCAGGCTGCAAGTCGCTATCCCGTAAAGCAGAGTTCTTGCTGCCGTTCTGCACTGAGAGTGCCTGCAGCAGGACCAGGAATCCTTGAAGGCACCGGTCCTCCTGCCCCCTGCCCACTGTCCCTGCCCACACCCAGTGAGAGCCAGGGCAGCAGAGGGGTTAAGAGAGTCTGTATTCTCCGCCATCAATCCATCCTGCAAATCTGACGGCCCCATCTCTTCAACGGGCCCAGATTGATTTCTTGACTGGGAGCAATGAGCAGCTTCACATGAAAAATGAGCCTTTGCGCCATCAATAGAAGTTCTAATTACAACTTAAATCCAGGACATTCTTTACAGCGCAGACCAGATTTACAGCGGCTTGCAGGTGGGCGTGGAGCCCGTTCTAATTAAAAGCAGCACGCATTGCAGATTGCTTCAGAGGGGCCATTTCCAGCTACCCAGCACCAAGGGCACAGACAGCTTCTGGCATTGAGCTTGCACGGGAGGTACCAGGCTCCCCAAGGGCACGCAGCACCACTTGCTTCGGAGGTGTGGGGGAAGGACAGAAAGCTCTCGTTTCCTCCCTTATCTGTTCCATTGCTGATCAGGTTGCCCGCACTGGGTGCTGGGCTTTGGCTGAGCAGCCCTGCGTGCCCAGCACTGTCCCCCTTGGCCCACCCCGTGTCTCCATTGTACACACCATGCCACGTGCAAAGGGCAGCACTGATGGGTCTGACTGCGGGCGGTCCAGCAAGCTGGGGGACATGTGCTGGGACATCACGGGAAGCAGCCTGAGAGCTGGCTGGTGCCCCCAAGGGACCGTTCAGAGACCCAGTGTGCCAGAGCCTGGTGTGAGGATGCTCTGTGGGATCTGTCACCAGGAGCTGGGGCAAGGTAGGTCCCAAGGGGATGACCAGGGCACTCTCCAGCTCTGCTGTCAAGGCACTTGAGGCTCTGCATAGACTGTGCTCACCTGTGCCTCAGTTTCTCCATATCTGAATTAAGAGAAACGTCCTTCTGAACAGGGCTGGATAATCAGAGGGCTTTAGAAAGGCACAGAGAAAGTGTCTTGTTAATGGGGGGGCTCTGCCAGAGGGAGGGGGCATGTCTCAAGCCTGGATGCCTTGCATGCCTACCCGGAGAGGTGCTGCTGTGGGGGTACCCTCACTGGCTGGGACTGGGACCTTTCTGGACCCTGAGCTTGCCCAGAGGGGTACGAGTGTCTGAGAACAGTGTTTCCTGAGAAAGCCCTGAAAGGTGCTAGAGTCGGAAAAGGGCAGAGGCAGAAAGTGTTGAGCAAGTCTCCACCATCTGATGAGACATCCTGGCTCCTTGGGCAATGCTGTGTGTCCCAAATGGCTGCCACTGGAAACCTGTCTGCCTCAGTGGTGGGAGGTATCTCCATTCCTCACAGAGGGCACTGGTATTAGGGGACATGCTCTGTCTAGTGGATGTCAGGATCCAATACGACCAGAGACATTGCCATTGCAGTGATGGGGAAAAACTGGCCCCATCCCACATGTATCTCAGCTCCCGTTGCTGTGTGGCAGGGAGCCTGAGCACCTCCTCTGCCAGCTCCCTGGGCTGAGCAGTTCAGCCCTCACTGTTTCTGACGGTGCTCAGAGCATCCTTGCTCCCAGCTCTGCTCCTAGTGTGGTAGAGAAGATCCTCCTGAGCCATTCCTTCTTCAGCACAGGATTTGTGGAGTGGAGGTGGGTTACAGTGAGCAGGGAGAGCACTGATTTCATAGGGGTGGAAGCTAAATTACTCTTGCCATGAGCTGCTGCTTTTGAGAAAAGAAAATCCCTCCACAGCAAGGCTGTTGGAGGTTAGTGGTGATGAAAATGCAGTGCATTGGGGCT
>NW_010143364.1:42925-47058 GCF_000699245.1 Pterocles gutturalis
TGCTCCTCCTGGACCCTGAAGAGGTGGAGCTGGGTTTAGAGTCCAGAAGGTCAGCGGTGAGACTGATTCTCCAGAGCTTTTCCACTTGGAGCCTGGAGAAGCAGAAAGGTGATGCTAGAAGCTGCTGTCTGAGGAGCCTGCCTGAGACCTGGATCAGAGCCTGTCTCAAAGGCAGCCAGCTGTGTCTGCTGGCTGACTGCAAAGGGACAGGGGACCTGCTCAGTGAACAAAAGCAGCCAACAGCAGTTGGGACTGAAGGGACAGGCTGCTGCAGTATCCTGCAAGAAAAGCCACCACCAGCCAGGAGACAGATTTATAGCCAACAGCCGGTGGGATGTGACCCTGCCAGCTCAAGAGAAGCCACAGATGCCTGTGAAATGTGAGAGATAGGAACTCTGTGTCAGGATGAGCCAGAAACTGGCCGTATGACTCAGCTGGTCTGGACCCAACCTCTCCACAAACAGCTGTGGGGGCCCAGAGCATCCTGGATGAAGGCAGAACCTCAGGCTCCTTCCTCCTTGGTCTTTCAAATTTCCTGCCTAAAGCAAGATAAAATAGGTCATGTCATCCAGTCCCTGATGTGGGCGAGCAGCTACTAAGCCCAGATGTGACCAGCCCCATCCTGACACGTCTGCTACGATTTATCAAAGCTGATGAGGATGTCAGCAAAGTTCACCCATGTGGTCCCCATCACTCCCACACAGTGTCCCGTTGCACTGAACCCCTCAGGATGTGAACAGACCAGGGCCTCTGCGTCACTGGGCTGGACAGACCAGGGGAGAGTCCCTCAAAGCTGATGTGTCTCAAACCTGACTGTTATTTCACCTGAGAGCTGATGGCTAAATGGGAAAAATGGAGGCTGGGAAAGTTTCCTGATCCAAAGATGTCCAATTTCTGCAGCCTTCAGGTTCAGGGGGCCATAGAGGAGGCTCAGACACAGACCATCAGGCCCTCCAGAAGATGCTCAGGGCTGCCTAAGGCTGGTCCTCATGCCCCCATTGAGACCACTCTGACCAGGTTATGGACTTGGTTGCATCACATCGGGCTGTTGTCCCTTGGGGTGAAGGAGGTGGATGGCTGGTTCTTCGGGATTCAAATGGGATTTCTGTTGTCTGTAAGAGGTGCACCAAAACCATATCCATGTCCTTGCAAGACTTCAGCCCTAAGGAGGAGGAGTTTCTTGGATCAGTGTCTTTGGAGGATTTTGCCTCTATCCAGGACCTTGAAGCAGATGCTTTGGACTCAGTCTGCAAGGAGAGCTATTGGGGAAGATTTGGTATAGATTTTGTACAGAGGATATCTGGAGCTCCTCAAACATGGGGCAGCGGGTGATTGTATCATCTGCTGGTCTCCTGAAGCAGAGTTATGCTTTGGGGAAAAGTTTCTGTCTTTCAAAACAGTACGTTTTTTGTGTGCTAACTTGTCTCCCATGCTTTGCTCTCACTGCTCTGCTGTGGAGTGACCCACGCTTGGATCAGGGTTTGGATGCACCCTTCAGCAACCCATCCTAGGCAGCAACTGTGCCAGTCAAATGGAGCACCAGAGAAACAGGCCTGCAGGAGCCCCTTTCCCGGGGAAGTAGGGAAGGGAATCTTGTAGATGGATGAAGGGACGTTCTGAGGGACTCTGGGCAGCCTTCAGACAACAGCATTTGTGAGACTTTGTGATAAGAGTGAGAGGATACTATGCAGCTGCCGAAGACGTCAGGTGCAATTTCAATGGGGCAACGACCCTGGAGATAAAATGTGAGTTTTGGAGAAAATAATTTTTTTCATGGATTCATTGTGCACCCCATCTTCCAGCTGAATTCATCCCCATGCTGGGCTATGCAGAAGGCTGATAAGGAGGCAGAGAATTGGAGCTGGTTTCCTGCACTCAGCAGACAACGCCTGCGCCTCCCTCTGCCTCTGCTTTTATGTAGTTTGGAAGTGCTCTGAAACTGCTGGGCACAGACACTTCTGAAGCAGCAGCAACTTTGCACGGCGCGTTTGTTTTATGTCTGAACTGTACATACAGCAGTGAATAGAGCTCATAAAAGATGGATGTATTCTTGTTCTTTTTGCTGGTTTTGATTTATTATTTACTTCACTTTTTTCAACTCTTCCGAAGTGCTGTAAATCATCTAAATCATTTTTCTCCTCTGCTTGGCTAGTTTCGGGGAGCTGAAGTGAGATTATTGTGCCTAGCTCCTCTGCGTTGCAGGGTTTGCTGTGGGTTTTTCAGGAAGAAAGAGAGAACCAGGAAATTTGAGCTCTTATGTCTCCGCAAAGTACCTTGGAAAGACTTAAAGGTCTTCTTCCGCCTGCTCATTGCATTTCCAGAGGCTGTATTGTTCAGCCTTTGCTCAGATACGCGAGCACTTGCTAGCACAAGCAGTCCTGTCTGTGTCTGTGGAAGGTTCACACGAATAAACGCTCCCCAGTCGTGCAAGCGAGGTTTGCACAAGCTGCTCCTTGTGCAGCTGGGTTGTTGCAGGGGCAGGAGGGCCATTTCCCTGGGGCTTCAAAGGGAACACAGATGGGACGCTGGGTCTGTGACTCCAGAGATGTGGTGACATTTTTAAGCACATGGACACGGGTCCACTCCAGTGGAGGAGCTCTGAGGGGTGGATATGAAAGGTGCAGAGGGTTTTGCTCAGGGTATGTTGATGTCTGGGCAGTGCAGTGCGACATGGTCTCTTGGTCTGAAGTTCAAAACTAAGATGCTCCAGCACCCAGAGCTTCTCCAGCAATGTCTCCTATGCCTCATTCCCACTGTGGGCAACTGAGCAGGAGCTTCAGCACCCAGAAAAAGAAGGTAAGTCTCTGTCCACAGGTGGAACAGACCTCAGAGGGCAGATTTTCACGGGCACTTAGCAGAGTGTAATGCTGTTGGAGGACCTTAGCAGCATTCACGCATCCAAATGAGTCTGATGTGAACCCATGCCACACTGCTGAACTGAATTCTTCAGAAACCTAGGACAAAGAGACTTTTGTGAGACACAGAGCCATGCTCCTCCAGCCTCCCCTTGCTCCTCCCACCTCCTTATCCTGCTGGCTCCTAGCAGCATGGGCACAGGAAACAGGAATCCATCCGCAGCGCCTCTGAAGGAGGATTGGGGTGACCCCGGTTACCCTGGATCTAAAGGGCTGGAGTCTGTGGTGTCCCCTGGACTCAGGAGACATCCACTGAGCAGGGAATAAATGCAGCGGTTCAAACCCAGGAGAAGCACAGGACGGTGCTGTCTGTGCAAAGATGAGGAAACGTGCAGCAGAGCCCTGGAAACAGAGGGAGGTCCTGAAGGAGCTGTGGATGGGGCAAAGAGGAGAGCAGTGATCCCCCCACCCCTTTCCTGCAGGGGCTGTGGCACAGGACAAGACCAAAGGGCTCTTCTCACCTCCCCACACTTCCAGCAGGACCCAGGCAGCGTGTCCCCGCAGCCAAGAGTGCACCAGGCTGCTTTGGGCTCGCAGCGCTGGAGTCAGGGGCTCTTTCTCCTTTCTGTCACTTTCTGTCTTTTTTTTCAAGAGGAATTCAGCTGTAGGGGGAGAAAATGAGCAGGCTGCTAATGAAAGGGCAGCTGCTGCTCTGTGTCAGGCATGTGAGACCCTACTGGGAGCTCAGCTGGACACAGTGGGTGGCTGGACACCGTTTATTTTTACATTAGAGCTATTTTCCTCTCACCCTGTCTGCTCTGTGCTCTTTATTTCTGAGTCAGTTCATCTCCTGTCAGATGGACATCGATGCAGGATGCGAGCACAAACCTTCCCAGTAAAGGCTAATTTTAGGATAAAAATTGATGGGCAGTAGGGTCTTGGCTCAGCACCCGTCTGCATAGATGGCATAGCTGTCCTTGATGAATGGCACTACCTGCCTTTGCCTGGTTCTTACCAAGACTGCAGCAAGCAGAGAGGTAAGCGTGCAACATAGAGCAGAAACTTACTGGCTGCTGGCTGTGAAAAATATTTTCACAAATATTCTGCTCCCTTGCTCCCTCCCCATTTCCCTGTATAAAAGTCAGGAACTGCCTGTGAATTTAGGAAGTGACCATCCAGGTCTGGTTTCACAGAATCATAGAATCACAGAATGGTTTGGGTTGGAAGGGACTTTAGAGATCATCCAGTTCCACCCCCTGCCATGGGCAGGGACACCTC
>NW_010143364.1:47227-67764 GCF_000699245.1 Pterocles gutturalis
CCTGTCCCTGCACCCCCTGATCCAGAGCCCCCCCATCTCTCCTGTAGCCCCCTTTCAGCACTGGAAGGCTGCTATTAGGTCTCCCTGGAGCCTTCTCTTCTCCAGACTGAACAATCCCAACTCCCTCAGCCTGTCCTCAGATGGGAGGTGCTCCAGCCTCTGACCACCCTCATGGCCTCCTCTGGACTTGCTCTAACAGGTCCATGTCTTTTTTATGTTTCCTGGGCAGGGAGAAGGTTATCAGAGCACAGGGTACCTGTGCATCTGCAGATGGGCAGATGGGATGCACCAAGCCAAAGCTGCGCTCAAGAACAGCAGCATCAGTCACAGGTTTCATAGGAACAGGGATGTCTGAACCCCCTCATGAGTGCTCTGAACGTTGAGCTGATAACATGAGTCCTCCTGATCCTCACATCACTGACTGTACTTAGGAACAGAATCCTTTTGCCTTGTGTTGGCTCTCTTTCCTGGACCCTTGGAAACACACCATCAGTATTGCCTCTGTGGCTGGTCAGAGATACGGTGAAGCAAAGCACATCAGTCCGGTGGTCACCAGGAGTGCTGCGTCCCACCTACCAGCAACGAGACCAACCAGGTGAACTACCAGAAGCTGCATTAGGGGAAGGGAAAGGAAAACAGCAGAACAGTAAATCCTGCTATCAGGGTGCTGCAGCAACACTCGCAAGCCCTACGCCCCTCCTGCCATGTGCTGGCTTTCTGCACCACTCTCACTAAAGTCTCCAAGGGAGGGGTTATGCTCAGAAGCATCATCCCAAACAGCTTTTCTGCAGAGCTGCCTCCACAGCTCCTGCTCAGCCCTGCTTGTCCCTGCAAAGGAATTGCAGTGCTTCAGTCCCCAAACAGGAACCAGGCAAACCCCCAGCAGAGAGTGGATTGCAACGAGCAACATCTGCACCATCGCCCCCAGCCCCGGCACACTGGGTGCTCATCTCTGCATTCATTAAAAAACAGGGACATTGCAAGCCAGTTGTCCCCATTCTGGGTATAGATTGCTGTATTTAACAAAAATGGCCTCACTTGGTGTCATCCTGCAATGTCCATGAGGTCAGCAGAGAGAGCCCAGTGCCAGCAGTCACCCCATGTTGTCACCACCCCCACGGTGCACTTTGTCTCTCTAGAAGGTGCTGGGCTCCTTTTGGATGACAAGAAAATATCACTGAAAATAGCCACAGCCATGGGGTTACCTAGAGCATCACAGAGTTATCCCCTTCCCGAAGGAGCAGCTCTAGCTGTGCGTGGTGCTGTGCCGCCTGTACAGCGGCTCTGGGTGGTGCCATGTCTTTAACTCTTCCTGTGGTTTAAAAGCTGCACTGTCCTTGTGTGGAAATTGGCCTTAAGTGGATAGCCTAGCTTCACTGAAAAAGTAAGATATTGTGGGGCTGTGCAGGGCAATTAGATGTTGATGCTTCAAGAAACAAAACTGCTTTCGCAAAAAAAATCTCTTAGTCATTTCTTTGTCCTGCATTTTCAATGTCCCATAGGATTTTCTCCACATCCCCCTTTGAAGCTGTGGCTCTGAGAGGTGACCCATTTCCAGTGCTGGGGGGGGGGGGCAGTGGGACACAGGGAGCCCAGCCCTCTCCCAGAGCTCCTCTATGGGGGTTGGAACGAGATGATCTTTAAGGTCCCTTCCAACCCACACTCTTGTGTGATTCTGTGTGACCCGCCCTGGGAGAGCATCCCTGGGCACACAGCCGGGTGAAGGATGCCTGCTGCTTGCACAGCCCAAGCCAAGGCTGTGGTGCCTGGCACAGGGGCTCTCGGGTGAACCAGGACAGAGGCTGGAAGAGCAGGATGAAGGTCCTTGCTCTTCCTGACTGTCCTGACCACCTGGTGAGCTCTGCAGAAGGTTTTCTTGGTGCAGGTGTGATTCTGCAGAGCTGTCTGGGCTCCCGCTGGTGCCCCGGGCATCAGCAGAGCTGGATGCAGCAGAAGCTTTTATTTCCATAAAAAATGGTGCTGAGTTAGGAGGCAGGGAGAACCCAGCTTTGCTCTCAGACAGTGATTAATCATGGGGACAGGATGCCAGAGAAGCTGTTGGTTCATCTCACCTAATTTCAGACATTCAGAAATTCAAGGTCTAAATCTAAGTTAGCCCTCTCGGCTCCCTCTAGGCTGAACAGAGAGGAATGATCACTTCCAGGTGAGCCCCTGAGAGCAGAGCAAAGTCAGAGCTAATCAGCACTGCGAGGTTCATGAGCTTAGTGCCAGGGGTGGGAGGTGGGACACTCGGATGTGGAGAGTGTCGTCCAGGAGGGGTGCAGCGTGGCAAAGGGTGGCAGGTGGAGGTGCAGAGGGACAGAGGAGGTGATGATGATGAGGAGGAGGATGCGGTGGTGAAGCTGGGCACCACAGGGACTACATGAAGTTCTGTGGCTGCACGGCTGTGAGCCCTCTGGATCCCCTCATCCCCAGGGGTGTACAGGATGCTGACCATCGTCTGACACATCTGAGCACAGCAATGCCCCGGAGCCGGACAGGAGCACGGTGCCCACGCTGCTCTGCACTGAATCAGCCTGACGACAGTCCAGGGAGTAACAGACTAAAACATCACATTTTAAATGCCAATAAATTTGGAAACAGAGCCAGAGCTCTTTAATCTTGGTTCATTTTTTCATTTGTAACGAGATAACAAAGGAAGCCGAGCGTGAGCTGGAGCCATGAATTATGTAGGGAGGGCACATCCATCTTGGGTGGTTTGGGGTTTACTCTGCCATCCTGGGGTGTGCTGGGGGAGCACCACTTGCCTGAGAGACAGCTGGATATAGGGGTGTGATGTCCTGAGGAGGTTTTATTCCAGCCCAGATGGACGCAGGAAGGTACAGCCAGGTCCCAGGCCTTTGTGACAAGTGTGTAGCCTCCAGGACAACCGTGAGGTTTGGTGCAGCACTAGCCCCTCTCAGCCAGCCGTTCACTGCCTGCAGCACAAAAGGTACGGATTTTTCCTCCAGAAAAGAGTGGTTATTCACCCCTTCCCCAAAAAGGATATTTAGCAAACACTTGCCTTAATGCAGAGAACAGAAAGCTCCCGGAAAGCCAGCAAAGCAAGGACCCACAGCAAGATATCTCTGCACATGCTGTCCCCTGAGCATGGGTGGGACATTGTGACACTTGGGAATGAGGGACCCCAGAGTCTGCTGGCTGGTGCTGGGGTTGGAGCCCTCCAGCTGCACCATGTCCTGGCCCGAGGCACGGCGCAGCTCTGCGGAGGATGCTGCGCCAAAGCACCAGGGTGGAGGAGCTGGAGAGGGAAGATTTCCCACCCTGCTCTGGAGCCCGGTGAGAAGAATGGAGGCTCCTGAGCAGCCTGGAGCACCAATTTCACAGAAATCCATTTATCTCTGCTTCCTGCAACCCTCACGACATGAATAAATGATGATTGCAGAAGTGATGAACCTGCCCCTGTTTAGGTGTGAAATGAATGTTTACAGGCATAGAATAAATCAAGTATCCCACGAGCGAGCAGCGGGATATTAAACCAAACACCTTTGTGTGCTTAGCACTGGCTGTTAGAGGCCAAGGGTTTGAAGCCTGGCCAGGTATTTCCACCAGCCCCCGTGCAACAGGCACCGAGCACTGGGCACTGTTCAGCAAAGGCCGAAAGATCTCGAAGGAATGGAGGGAGCCAACAGCTCTCGGACGAGCAGCTTGCCTCCTATCTTCTCCACCTTCCCCCTCTGTTTCTCTACATACCTCTCTCTCCGCCTAACGCTACAATCTGCACAGACTCTAAGAAGTCAGGAGTACAATGCAAATTCGTGAAGGATTGGCAAGAAATTGTGTGTGTGCTAGTTGCCTGTCAGCATGCAGAGTACTTCTAATCTTGTCACATAAATAATACGATTATGTAAAATATCAAACAGTTGGAATAAACTTAAAAGCCACAATGTTCTAGTCACAGATTTAATAGGGGGGGAAAAAACAACAAAAAATAAGTAAAATCCTTTTTTATTCTGCAGCATGAAGAGGAAATGGCTCCTCACCGAAATCAACTGGAGCCTCCCTGGGGACGAGGAGGTGGGAACTGGCTGGGGAGACAGAACCACTCCTTTGGATAGCTGGACACAGCCCCCAACCTCGCCTAGGCAGGACTGATGAAGAGGAGAGACAGCAGAGCTGTGGAGTCAGGAGGAGTCTCCCTCAAGATCACTGAGGACTTTGGTGACAGTTAGGACAGAGACAGTGTCCCCTGCACACTAATTTACCTTGCCACCCCCAAAAAGCCACTGCTGAGGTGCTACTGGTGTAGGACATCCCTTCTAAACACGGCAATTATTCAACTGAGAGGAAAACACCAAACCAAAAGCCCCCCGAGCCAGCTTCCTGCATTGCACTTGTCCTTGTCCCCAGCACCCAGCCCGTGCTGGCTGCTGGGACCGGGACCAGCGCGGAGGCAGCTGGCAGGGAGGGCTGCATGATCCTGGAGCACGATTCCCCTCTTGGCTTCGCATCACTCTGCATCGCTAATGCTGCCCTCTATTTGTACCGCCTGCAGTGTTTCCAGCATCGCTACAGGATGAGAGAGGAGGGAACGGTGCCCAGGGACCTGCCGGGAGGATTTTGCTACTGGCCCCGAGATCAAGAGCAGCATGAAAAGCCACCATCCCTTTGTTAGAGAGACCAGGCTGATTGAGATGGAAAACAAAATCCTCTCTTCCTCTGCACAGGCACATGCACAGCCCTGACCCTGTAAGCTCAGACCCCTTGTGAGCACCAACATGACTTACAACCATGACCCCCCAACTCCAGCTGGGAGCTGAAGATAGAGCAGCCTCGGAGGTTCAGCTGCAGTCACCCCATGGCATACAGATGGGACTCCCTCCAGATCCTCTTTCCAGGCCATTCCCCGAGCAGGCACAGTGAGCACAGCGAGGCAGGACAGAGCCTGTCTCTGCTGAGAGGCACCAGGCTGAGCCGCGCGGGTGATCTCCTTCCCTGGCCTGCCTTCGGTGGGACGTGGAAGAGGAACGTCGTGGTGTGGGCCACCTTCACAAAAGGCACCAAGCAGCCACCAGCTGCACCATCCTCACAGCACAGCTGGTAACTTCTACCCTGGAGAAAAGGGCTTGTCCCCCACCAGCCCCAGAGGTGGCTCTGGACAGACCAAAGTGAAGCCTGGCAGGGTTTGGGTCCCTGCCCTTCCCACCCCTCAGTGCCCAGAGCACTGCCCACAGCCTCCAGAGAAGGTGCTGTGATGGGAACAGATGAGATGACAGGCCTTTGGGCCAGGAAGGACCATCACTGTCTGCTGAAGCATCTGTGCCCAGCTGAGGTCCAGCTGCCGAGCAGTGATCTCACATTCTGCATCCCTGCTCCCTGCTGCATCCCCCACAGGTTCATCACCGAGACTGATTTGCTGCTCCCAGACCTTGACAAGTTTTGGAGACCCCTTGCCTTGGGACAAGGCCCTTTCTCTTCCCAGCCAAGCTCTGCAAATTCCTCTTGGGGCTCAGCGCGAGTCCCAGGCTCTGCCCTGCTGCCCGCAGCGCCCAGCTCTCACATCTGCCCAGGCAGCCAGGGACACGTGGCCACGGCTGGTGCGGTGACAGGGCCATGCCCGTGGAGCACTGCCAGTCTGCAGATGTGTGCCCTGCTCGGGGCAGTGTGTAACTTACACACTGAGCTGCCCCTTCTGCTTAGGAGAGAGGCTTTGACGAGCCGAGCTGCGGGCAGGGCTCCTGCCTCCGCGTGGCTGGTTCCTGGGAGGGAACACCAGCACTTTCCCTGCCTCTGACTCACATCCCTCTCCTCCAGTTTGCCCTTTCTGGGTGGGCAGACAGTCAAGGCCACTGTACAAAGCTGCGTATTTAATGAAAGAAATAGTTCCTCTCATCTGGCCGCTTTAAAGGAGGGAAGAGAAATTGCTGGTTTTGGGGCATCCACAAAAGAGGGAGCACACCCACCCCCACGTTTAATGGATGGTAGAACTGGGAAAACATGCATCCCATCTCCTTTGCTGAGCACACATACGGGGGCCAAACATCTTTGTGAGTGAGACTGAGCCGAGTTTCTAAGGAATTATTCTCCTTGGCCATCCCTACAAGGGTCTGCTGCCCCACTGTTCTGGGCTGGAGTAGGCTGAGACCCCCCCAGCTCATCGCACACACTGCAGAGCGGTGACCCAGCAGCAGGGGATTGCACATCACATCCCCATCGAACCTCCTCGGATCAGCGCTCTGAGAGTCTTGGCCTCGCTCCTGTGCTAATTCCTGGAGGAAAATCCCTCTCTGCTGCCAGATAACTGCACCTGATGCCCACGTCTTGCCACTGTTGCCGCAGTGCCTGGGGGACCCTGGCTGGGGGAGCAGCTGCCTGCTCCATGTGTGCTCCTCTCCTCCCAGCTCCCCACTCCTGGTCCATCTCCCCAGGCAAGGCAGCAACATGGGGCAGTAGAAAAAAAAGCCAAAGCCCTGCCAAGGCAGCAGCATGCCCTCCAACCCCACCTCCTCACTCACAGTATCTCTCCTCTACCTCCACGAGTTGCCCCCCAAACCAGACTGGTAGCCCCATGGCTGGGAGCAGACTCGCTGTCACACTCTCCTTGCGGTCACATCATCCCCACATACCCCTTTGGGGCTCAAAATGACTCTGAATGACAAGACCCACTTGCTCCAGGGACAACTCATCTGCTTCTAGCCCCATCTGCCTCCCTCCCGCAGGATGTTTGGGACTTTCCATGTTGCTCTCCAGTGAAGCTCTGCAGCCCGTCCCACTGCAAGAGATGGGGGCGCAACCCCTCCTCCTGTCCCTGGTTTTCTGAGGTTTAAGGCAAGCTGCTGGTTGTTACTGGGAAGTTGGGTTAATTTTAATTCACCTGTAATTACGTTATCTCTACCAACTCTCTGCAGAGCTCACTGCAAACATGCCTGTGTCACACAGCCTGTCCCCGAATGGATTGCTCAGCAAGGCAGTGCTCCAAGGCCTGTCCCCTGCTCTCTCATGACTTAACAACCCTGTTACTGGCTTTGTGCAAATGCTGCTCAATTCCCTCAGCTCCTAGCATGCAGCTTGTTCCCTGCGCTGCCCTGCAGACACGTCCTTTACAGCACGCCTCCATGATTGCGTGCTGCCAGATGCGTGCTCCAAGCTGACCGAGCACGGGAGAGCCCAGATTAATGCAGCTGCGAGCAACAGGTAATACAGCCTCTAGGGCATGGAGCACGGGCAGGAAGAGTTCAGATGCACAGCAAGGCTGTACATGCAAAGGGGGGATGCATATTCTTCTCCTACCCCAATGCAATGGTGCTGGGAACCTTCCTTCCCTCTCCCCTGATGTCTTTCCACTCTCAGCAGCTTTTGCTGATCTCGCTCCACAATCAAGTGCAGTCCCAGGAACTATTAGAGTTCATTAGAAGCTTGGCCAAAACCTGAATTTCTTAGTTCACTGTTATTTCCAACACCGTGGGAGAACTGAGTGCTGTGGTTGTCAGCGACAGCTCCTGGGGATTCCAACACACAAGGAGGAGAAACATTAAGTTTCACCTGATCCCACTGCATCATCCCTGTGTTTGAAGCTCCTTTCCAGCCTTAAACCCAGGGCTGCAAATCACAATATTTTAATGAAGCAACCTGGCACCAAGCATTATGGTCTCCCATGAAAAAGAAAAAAAATCCCACCTTGCTTTTCCTCAGCACAAATACTTCACCAAAGCAGAGATGAGGCCACAAAGTTTTCCCATGTCACCGACTGCAATCTGTCACAGAAGGAAGACGAGGCTCCAGCCCAGCCCCTGGTGCTTTGCTGGTGCTAGAACCAGCCCCATCCCTGCCATCAGCTCTACTGCTGCAACAGCAACCAAGGTCTCTTTCCTCCGAGCTCTCAGCCCATGAGAGAGCTTCCTGCTTCTCCAGACACGAAACACTTCCCCACAGATATGGGGTGAGAGGAGAAAGCTGCTGAACACCCTCTGGCTCTCTCTGTGAGCACCCAGCCCCTCCTCAGCTTCCCTGAGCACAGATCCAACATCGGACCCCAGCACCTCCCCAAGCACCAAGCTATTGCTGTTATTCAGAAACAGGAATTTCTCTTTCTGAGCAGGAAAGAGCATCTTCCCAGCGCTGCCTCCCCTCACACATTATGAAGAGATACAGCTTGGTAAATCGCATCTCAGCCAAGGGCATTACCCCATGGCAGTTAGCACTAGATCAAACCCAGGTTTATTCAGCCTCCCACTAATCCCTTTGCAACAAGAACCACCTGCAGTCTGGCATCCAGGATTTAGCAGAGATCAGTGTGCAGGTGCCTCTGATTTGATCATCCCTTTGGAAACGGCTGCACTCTGCAGCCCAAGTGAAAAGCAGCCTGGGGAGGGGGAGCAGTGATGGGGGGCAGGTGGGAGAGAAAATGTGTCTGTTAGGGGTGGGGAGTGTAACAAAGTGGGGGCTGATGGTCTTCTCCCACCCCAGATGCTTTTGAGAGGCCAAAAAAGTTGGGAAAGAGATGGGGGGAAAGTAAGGAAAAAATATCTTATTTTCAAGAATTCTCTGCTACTTAAAAGCTTGAGACCCGCAGGGAAAGCTAATAAATTTTAAATAGTTTGGAGGGTTGAGACTAGCAGTTTAACTTTGTGCGGCTGCTGAGTTGTTTTCCAAGTGTATTTAATGAAACCCTTCATTATGTTCAGATAATTATGATCTCTGTGTTTCTGTTGCTGTTGGAGTTTACCATCTGTGCTCACAGGTATGCTCTCCATCTCGACACAGTGGGCACTGCGAGAGTTTCTCACACTGGGCTTTGCAGGCAGCCTAGGGCTGGGACAGATTTTTTGGGGTTGTGGGTTCAGGTAGCACCCCTGGCTGCTGCCCGCCCCGGGAGCCGTGTGCTGCAGCCACCAATGGGGACGTGGGCAGGACCGTGACCAGCCCACATGTCCACCCCCAGGGTCCCGCGTGGAGTTTCTCTTGACCCTCCTTTGGGATGATGTTGGGATGATGGGGTCTGGTGCTAACAGGTCCCTTTGGGGTGCACAGGATCCTGCTGTCCCTCCTGCTCTTGACTGACCTGGGTCTGGGCAGCGGAGTTAGCCCAGGAGGAGGCTTTTGCTGCCCAGGACACACTTTGGGTTCTGCAGTGATGGAGTTTGCTTTGATACCTCCAGCTCCTTGCAGCAGCCAGTATGCTCATCCCCTGCCTGTGGGCTCCCTCCACCTGCCCTCCCCATCCCCTCTTCCAGGGTTGCGCCTCATCAGGGACCCCCAGCCCAGCTTTCTTGCTCCAATCCCCCTGCCTGTCCACCCTCCCTCCTTCTCCAGGAGGGGAATGTCCAGGTTTTCCTCTCTCAGCCTCAGGGCCATGCGGCACTGCAAGGCACAGGCTGGGTTTTGCAGCCAAGCTTCAAAGGTTCCTTGGGGTGAATTCACTCCTGCTGCCCCACAGCCACAGAGCTGACCCACCGGCTGCTCTCAGCTGGCCCTGCAGACATTCCTGCCCTGGCTGCAGGGCTCAGTGAAGCCCACGTTTGCTCACCCCAGCTCTTCCTCAACAGCAGGAGGGTGAATCACCCTGACGGGGAGCGAAGCCGTCTGTGCAGAGGGGGGCTCCGGCTCCCACTGACTCAGGTTCAGCCACCCACTGGAGCCAAGTTTGGAGGCTGCTCTGGCTCCCAGCCTGGTGGGATGGGGTTTTACACATGCTCTCTTGGAGAAAGGGTGTCACTCAAAGGTGGGGCAACTGGGGCTGGGGGATCCTCAGCTTGTGGTCCTTCACAAACCCAGCTAGACTGGTGCACAGCATCCCTCTCACTGATGTTCCCAGCAGGGCTGGTCCTGCCCCAGGACCCCGTGTGAGCCAGAAGTGCAGCCTTGCCCTCCACATCCCAGGCTGGTGTAGGATGGGAAACACCCCTGATCCTGCGGCCGGCATGCTGTGATCTGCAGAGATGGCTCAGCTCCAGGGGTACTGGGGAGAACTGGGACCAAGTGGTTCCTGCCAGTCATGGGGAGCAGCTATGGCAGGAGCGTGGCAGCTGTGGGCTGGTTTGTAGGCGCTAAAGGGAAACAGCAGTGGGAGATGGAGACAGTGGTGAGGCAGGAGAAAGGGGACTGCAGCCCTGAGGGAGAGGAGGGCTGCTGGAGTACCGGGTGCTTCTCTTCGCGCTTGCCAACTGGGCGCTTTTCCTCCGCTCTTAAATGTCAGCGATGATGTTTCCTGCCCAAGCCAGCTCTTCCCCTTGGGGACCGGCCAGCAGGGTCTGTTTTATACCCACTCCCAACAGCTTGGGTGGCTTGGGACTGGGGCTGCCGCCTGAGCTGTGCCAAGTTGGCAGCATCGCCCGGCTCCCCAGCCAGCTCCTCCCGGAGGCCGCACCCAACCAATCCAGGACTCCAGCTCTGGGTTTTCCTTCCACGGTGGATTTCCACAGGCACTTTAGGAAAGCAGCAGGTCTGGTTAGAGGGGGAAAAATGAGGATCTTGTGTCTTACCCTGGAGATCACTCTCTAGGGTGGGCAGGGAGGGGTCCCTTCTGTACAGCTGTGGGAATGTCACCTCCTGCCCACTAGCTGCCCCTCCTTAAATTGCAGAGGGAGGCATGGGGTGTCCCCATTAAAACCCTAAAGGAAGCCAGGGGTCAAGAAAAAGCCCAAAGTGTCTGCTCCTTTCCCATAGCACCCCTCAGGGACCTGTGAATCCCCAGCCCAGGACGCCCAGCAGCAAAATGTCAGCACTGGAGAGCAAGTGGTGGGAATGCCATGAGGCTGCTGGGGCAGAGCTGCTGCCCCAGTGCCCGTGCAGTGCCTGGTGTAGTAGGGCTCCTGCTCTAATGCACATAATTGTCACTTTCCTCCCTTCAGCATCCACAGGGTACAGAACTTAACAGCTCCGGCTGATTCCCTTGCTTAGCTCAGAAGACATCTGCGCTGCTGCTGCAGGGCGTTCAGTGCAGGACCAGCGCATGGGGCTGGGGCATTTCTTGCTCTTGCTTTTTACAGAGCTGGGAGTTGGCTGAGGGGGTGGATGTGCCCTGGGATGCTGGTGGCGGGGGCAGTTCCTGGGGTACACTGGGCACACCTGTCAGGAAAGGAGATTTGGGGACAACCCTGTTGCTGGGTGTAAGGCACAGCAGGGAGTCTGGGAAAGATGACTGAGTGGGGGGAGAGATCATGAAAGGGGGATGCTGCACACCAGCAAAGGGACTGTGGATGTCTGTGCACAGGAGATTGCACACGAGACAGGGGCCTGGACACCAGAGGAGCTTCAGGAGGTGAAAAGAAGTGGTGGTTTAGTCTACCGCTGAGTCCTAGAGGGTTGTAGGAGGAGTGGATGTATGCCAGCCCTGCCTTGGGGCAGGGACAGGTTGCATCCAGGAAGAAGGGTGATGCCAAGCAGTGTGTCAGCAGAGCCTGGAGCTGGTATATCTGGAGGGTAGAGAGCACATGGGATCCTGACATCTTTGACTCTCCCTTCATGCTCCCTAAGTGTCTAATATACCTCCTGACATGAAGTCCCTGTCCCTGTCTCACTATCTCTATGTAATGTAGAGCATCCCCTCTCCTCTGAGCCTGTCCTGTCCAACACACACCTTGCACAAGGATGCCCACCTCAAACCCTCGAGACACACAGCTACCCACCCCCTGCCCAGTGTCCCTCCTTCAGCTGTAGCTACCTTCACAAAGCAGAGCTGTATCATAAAAAGGGCTGCAGTGCTGGAAGGGATCGTGTCAGGCTTTGTAACCAACTGCAGCCAGCATGGGAGTTGTGACAGTTCCTGCAGGACTTGGGGACTGATGCCGGGTAGTGTCTTCCCTGCAGAGAAGCCCCTGCCTGGCAGCTGCTGGGTGACCAGTGGGAAGGAGGAGCACTAGGCACAGCAAGCTACCTTTTTGTCTGGTTTCAACAGGATTCCCATAGTCAGGACTCCCAGAAAAGATTCCCACCTCATGCTGGAGTGTCCTGGCTCCCTGAAATCCTGGCTCCCTAAAATATAAGGGAGGATGAGAGGTGGCAAAGAGGAGATGCAGAAAGACGCTCAGAATGTGTAATGATCCTTTAATGTTCTCTCTGGCCCCCTCCCAACACATATGGGAGGTGGATGAGCCAATTAAACCAACACCAATTAAATCAGCATAAATCACATCCTGTAAACCAGAGGTGGGGCTTAAGCAAACACCCCCACACCCCCCACTGCGAAGGATGTCAGAGCTGGCCTGAGGCTGACCCTTACAGCCCAACTCTCCTCCAGTTCAGAGAAAGCCAGATCATGGGTGGGGACTTGTACCAGAAAGGGTGATGGCAGACGGGAGAGGGGTAGCAGTCTGATGGGCAGAGGTGGTCTCCCCTGTGGAGCAAGGGATGCCAGAGCTTGGGTACTAGCTGGGACAGGCATCTCTCTCCACTGGAGGTCTTCCATGGGGGTCACCTTGGACCCTGGACTATGACAGTTCTTGTGCCAGTGCATCGTGCCTCCCCTAAGCCTGTCGTCCTTCCCTGAGTTTAGCCCTATGCGTGTCCTCCCTGCTCTGGATGGGCTCCAGCAGCTCTGGGGTTCTGTGCAGGGTGGCTTACCCCAGCGAGCTGTGTAGCTGATTTTGCCCTTGTGCATTCACCCCAGACCAGTCCTGAGCAACTGGAGTTGCAGTTGCCAGCCAAGGGGATTGAAAAGTGTGCATGTGAATTCCCCTTTCCTTCCCTCCCTCCTCTGCTCACGCTCTTTGCTTTGCTCTCCCTTCAACCCCCCTCCTTGTTCTCTAAAAAGAGTCTTTATCTGTTGGATGCTGCCCAGGCATCCCTCCTCACCCTGGCTGGAAGAGCCTTGTCCTGTCCCCTGGGGTTTTGTGTCCCCCTGGCTCTCACAGCCAGGCAGCCCAGGAGCCAGGAGGTCACAGGGAAGCTGCAAAGCCATGAGGAGAGCAGGTACAAGGGGCTGTAGCTACCTGTGTGTTAAGAAATACAAATCACATTGGAGATGTCGCAACATCAGAGCTGCAAAGCGAGGTCTGGGGCACACAAGTGGAGTGGCAACTCTTGACTTAATCCAGACAACTGTCACTGAACCACAAAGGAGCAGGGACTCTAATTAAGTCCCACAGCCCTTTGGGAAGTATCAAGGCAGAAAAACAGTTCGAAAGCTTTAGGCAGGGTGATTTTAAACAAATGAGGAAGTGCCTTAGAAACAGCTTAAGATGAAAGCTACCAAATTAAAATCCTTGCAATCAGTATGGAGGCTACTTATGCAACAACCTCCCGAGGAGGAATTGGAATCCCAGAGATAAAACTCTAAACAAATAAAGAGACAGGAGATGAAGGAAAAAGAAATGAAACTTGGTCAAAAAGTGATATACAAAGGGCTGCTTGAGCTGCCTTTGAAAAATTGAAATCTAGCGTCATGAAGGGTGTAAAAGGTGTAAGGGGTAAAACCAATGTCAGGTAAGGAGGGGAGTGTGAGGATGATGAGGGTCTCCAGCTCTCCAGTACATTTACTGCAAGCAGAGAGTTTCCCTGAGCAAGGAGGAACGTGGCTGGAGGTGCCGGTCAGGGACCTCTGTGCATGCTTGAGACCTCTGGCATTAGGAGATTGGGGTGAACCCAGAGGTCCCCATGAGATACTTTGGTCTGGGGGAAGAAGCTCCCAGCAGAGCAGCTCCCCATCCTTGGGGTGACAGGATATGGTCCTTTGACTTGAACTTGTGGCAGGGTTGGTAGGTATCATGAGTGGTGGCAGGTCTCATGGGTGGCCTGGCAATCCAGGGCAGCTCCAGATTTAGGAGAGTCCTGCAAACACATACAGCTTCTTCCGAGCTTCATCTGGAGAGAGCAAACACAGCATGAAACCTGAAAGTCAAGTGCAGGTTCCTGAGACAACCCCCCAGTTTCTAACACTGCTCTTCTGGGCTGCAAGAGCCAGAGGGAAGAGGCTGGAGTGTAGGGACATCGAGCCACATGGGGCAGCACAAGGCTGCTGCAGAGGGAGCTCGGTCCTTGCCCATGTTAGCACAGGAGTGCCCTGAAGGTTTGCATTTGCCCAGAGGATGCTTGTCTCTGTTGAGAGGAGACTGTGGGTCCCATGACGACTCACAGACCTAATGTGCATTGGTTGCAGACTGAGTTGGTTGCACACTAAGTTGTGTGCATTGGTTGCATCCTCCAAGTCTGGAATGATGCTGCTTCTGAGCCTTTCAAAGGTCCAGGCTGGCCAAGGCTGGGGAACTCATCACAGGAGACAGCATGCTCAGCTGCTTGGAGTTACGCTTGGGACACCAAAGGCAGCTGGGTGCGGCAGAGCCAATGACACAGACTCAGCTTTGGCTTCCGAAGGATGCAGGGACACAGGGAAAATACAAGAACTGCACAAAGTTGCAGGTGACTCCTGCAAGATGCCCTTGCCCTGCTCCTTGCTGCGCTTTTGCTCACGTCAGGCTGTGCTGCTGGATGCCCTGAGCTCGCTGTATGCTGTACAGAGGCACTCCCCAGCTATGCCCTCACCTGACAGCAGCGTGTTACGGAGCAGATGGGCACTGGGCACACAGCAGTGCAGGGACAGGACCCGGCATGGCGTCCGACAGCTGCCACGCTGGGGCTGGGCTCACATGTGGGATTAGCATCCTTAACAGCCCCGGCACCACCTTCATCCATGCAAGATCGCTGCTGGCAGGCAGCTGCAGGGGGACAGCTGGGGGACGTGCAGCCCTGGGTCTGTGGTGCCGCTGGCTGTGCCCATCCCGGCTGCCCGGGAGCTGGGTGCCCCGCCAGCCCTGCGAGTGCGTGGGCTGCCATGGGCATGCAGCCACCTCCCCTGCCCGGCGGTGGGGAATTAAGCAGCGTGGCAGCGATGGGGGCACTGCTGGCAGCCTGATCAGACACCACCAGCAGCCTGGGGTTACTTCCCTCCGTGCCAGCAGCAGCAAGGCGGCAGTGCCTGTCTCCTGGCCCTGGCACTGGGCAGCAGTGTTCTGGGGCAGGGAGTACTCCTGCCTTCGCTCTCGCTTCAAATCTAACCAGAACAAGCTTAGGAAATTAGAAGGATGGGGGGGAGGGACGGATAAAATACGATAAATAAAACCAAATAAAAATAAACCCCAAACCCTCCGTTCTTCTTTGATTCTTCCAGTTTTTTTCACGCCAAGATTACTAATTGTCTAAGCATCTCAATTTGCTGGTTTCACTTAATCACAGACACTTTGGAGATTATCAGCCTTCCCCACATGTTCGGTACCTTGTTTCCAAACTACAAGACCCACGGGGAGCAGCTAGCAAGCGCCTGCAGGAGCGACAGCAGCAAAGCGCTCCCGCTCCCCTCTCCCCTCCGTCCCTCCGGCTGGGCTGTCAAGAGTTTGATTGCCTCTGAAACCACCGCGTATTCCCCCAAAGTTCCTGAGGACGGGGGCTGTGAGGAACAGTGAGGTGGGGGCTGGGGGCACCGTTGTCAGCTCCTGGCAGCTCCCAGCCTTTGATTTGCACAAAAGAAAGGAGGGAGGTGGGGGAGGGAACGGATATGATTTATTCAGCAAGTTCCTAACCGGTTTTTTTTTTTCGTCTTCTTCTTTTCCAGAGGCTGTGAAATAACTGAAGCCGACGGAAAGGTGAAGTGCTGGGAGAGATGAAGGAGGCGCGTTTGAAGGCATTTTCTTCCTTTTTGTCACATCTTACTGCAAAGCTTTTAATTCCTGGAGCTCAGTTCCTTCCTGGAAAGTCTGAGCCGCTCTGATGGAGGGGGGTGGGTTCCCTGCGGGCAGGTGGGGTCCTGCCGGCCAGGACAGGGGCAGGCAGAGGAGGAGGAAGGAGATCCTGGTGCTCAGGGTGTGCCCGCTGGTTTCAGCCCCATCAGCATCTTCTGTTGGTCCCTCATTGCCCACCCTGAGGTCGCTAGAGGTGGCTGTGAGGCATCTCTGTTCTCAGACCTCAGCACCACTTGCTGTGCCAAGACCCAGGACCTGCCCCGTGATGGACTGAGCCGAGCAGGGACAGCTCTGCCCCAGCCCCTGCAGAGGAGCAGCCATCATGGCAGGAGACACAACCCCTCCTGATGCCACCAGGCCAGGGCAAGTCACCAGCAGCATGGGTGACATGAGGGAGAAAGGACCCAATAGCTGGGGGTGGTCATCTTCTGCTCCCCTTTAGAGTTGCGATAGTCTGGGTATCAGCACATCCCTCCAATAGGGAGGGTTAGCAAAAAAGAATCAAACAGCATTTACAATATAAAAAAGTATCTGAAATAATTTTTTTTTTTTATTTGGAGGAAAAAATATATTATTTTTTTTTTAAGGAAAAATGATGACTGGAAACTTGACTTTTCCTTGTACTCAACTTGTCTGCTTTGGTAAAAAAGTGTCTGAAAAAATTTTTTTTTTCATTTGGAGGAAAATTTATTTTTTTTTTTAAGGAAAAATGATGACTGGAAACTTGACTTTTCCTTGTACTCAACTTGTCTGCTTTGGGATAGCTGTGCACTCTGCTAGTCCAATTGCATTTTTCACTCTTAAATAATAGAAACCACAGAACAGCTCCAGCAGCAGCGATACCTGGGGGAAGCACGAGGAAATCGCAGGAACAGAGATGCCAGCACCCTATAATACAGCTTTCCCTGCGTGGAGAGGGACCTCCTAAGCCCTGCTCACCCCAACCAAACCAGGGATCTCTGCTGGCTTTTCTGTTCCCAGCACAGGGGCTCCGAGGAGGCAGGAAAAAAGAGAGTCCCATTCAGCAAGACCAATGGTTGGGTTTACCAGCTATCAGCACCCAAAGAAGTCAAATTTCCAATAATTCTGTTCTATTTAAAAACTGCAAGAAGAGGCTTGTGTTGCACAGGTCTCATTTACAACCTGATCCCCCTTGGCACTGCGTACAGACTCCCTGGGAGCTCAGCATCTCCCCTGGAGACCCAGCTTGGATCTGCAACTCCGGAATCCCTACCCATTTCCTAGGGACTTTCTGACACAACCTGTGGCATTTCTTTAAATAAAATCACCACAAACCATTCACCACAAATGATCCTGGCTCTTTCTGACTGCACCACCACCAAAAACATCTGCATTGCTGGGAAGACAACTGTGGTCCTGCAGGAAGAAGCTTCTTGTGCACGATTCATTGAAGGCTGTTTTTTTTTTATTTTATTTCCCATTTGTGAGTTGCTGAGAAGCTGATCCTGATTTCTGCAAATGAATTTGTTATCTGCAAGTGTTCACTGAATAGTTTATGCAAACAAATTTCAGCCCATGGGGTGTTTGCAAACTGTTCATTTCATGGTATGTGATTAGTAGAAATGGTCAGAAAACGGGTGCAAAACAATTTTTACAAGCTGTCCTCAATACTCAGGCTCCTTAAGCCTACATTTCCATTGCTGTCTGGTTTTATTTTTAACTAGAATTAGAAAAATATTAACCAGCACATGATCAGCTGAACTTTTTTGTGCTGTATTTCTAGATAAAAGCTCTAAAAGGAGGGCAGTTGATGGAAAGAGCAGACCTTTATGAAATGCATCGATAAACAGAAAGCAAAGCCTTCTGAAGAACCCCCTCGAAGGATTATCAAGCAGGGATACGGGCCCAGCTGTGGCTGCCTCGAAGACTATTTTGGAGACTAAACTCTTTTTTTGTGAGCGCTAAATCTGCAGACTTCAGCCAGCCCCACCGAGAAGAGCTCAGAGGAGAGGTGTAAGGGATGAAATAAAAATGAAGGGGAAAACTTTTTTTTCTAACAAAAACTGTGTTCAGAAAGAGGCAGAAGCCACCCTGCAGTGATCTCCCACCTGAGACCTATTCCTGGTGCTGGGTCTGTGATGAGGATGTTGGTCCCCAAGGCTAAGGTGGAGACCTTCTCGCACCTGCAGACCCCACCACCGTTCTTTGCTCACCAAAGCATAAAATGGAGCATCCCTCCAGTTTCCCCTTGCCTGCCTTCTCCTTAACATCCTGCAGGGACCTTTTCCTTTCCCAAATCCCTGCAGCACTCTGCTCACTAATGTAACCCATGAAACCTGACAGTGTGAGTCCTCCTAGAGCTCCAGCGCCCATACCATGGGCAGAGTCTCCACCGCAGGTCCACCCTTCGTGCTGAGAGGGACAGGGGGACAGAAAACCGGTCCTAAGTGACCTGGTGGTGATGACCCAGAGGTGAGACCCCGGGGCGGCTGGGCGCAGACCTGTCCAGACCCCAGACCCTGTGTCCAGGGTACGCAGGGGGCTCAGAGTGACAGAGGTGGCACATGCATCTTGGAGCAGAGTCGGAGGCTTTCCCCGTGGGTTTAACAGCGCTAACAAAAAATGGTGCCCGGAAGATTTATTCATTTAACGCATCTGGTAATTACATTTCAGCAGGTGGTATGTGGGGCCTGGATTCGTTCCACGCACACCAGGCTCGGGAAGGCTCCAGTCCCACGTTTGATAAATCTCAGAATAGAATAAATAAATAAAATCAACAGTCCCCAGCTGCGAGTGCGGAGGAGGCATATCCTCTCCCTATGCAATGCGCTCCTCCTGCCTCCTGCGCTCCCCCGCACCGGGGCTGTGATTCAGCACTACACCCCTCCTCCCGTGGTGGGGATTCTCCCTGCTCTGACAGTCTACAGGCACCAGTACAGGCACCAGTATAGGCACCAGTACAGGCAGGATGGAGAGAGGCAGCGTGGGTGGAGTGGGGGCACACAGAGGGGTGCCTGGGCCAGCTCTCGTCCCAGGGTCATGGACCTGGCAGGGATGTGGAGAGCAAGAGACAGTGGGGGAAAGCATTGGGGGGCAACCAGGGAGGGCAGAGAGAGCCAGTGGTGGGAGGATCCAGCATTTAAGGAGAGAAAGGAGAGACAGGAACTGGTGGTGAGAAGGGAGATGGCCCGTGGAGGGATGACAGGTAAGAGCCCGCCAAAGGAGGACATGGGGCTGAGGATGCTGGAGGAGGTGGGTGGATGGTGATGGTGCTGGGGAGGCATGGAGGGGACCTCTCCAGGAACCTGGTTTGGGGGACATCCCAGGGGCTGAGGTGCACAGGACACCATGGACCAAGCCACATGGGACACATCCCTGGAGCCCGTCTGGGGTCCCTGTGGCTGCCCGTGGTGCTGCCCACAACAGCAGGGCAGGACGTGGGCATTGGGGACCCAGGATAAGCTGGAGCTGAAGCCTTGTCCCCTCTGTGAGGAGCAGGGGTGAGGATGAGGAAGGCTGAGCCACAGCTTCCTCTCCAAGGAATCTCAGACTTTCCAGGGCCGTCCCAGCGGGGGTGGTGGTGGTGCCAGGGTGTGGGCACTTCCCCAACCCCACCCTGGGGTCTGGGTGATGGAGGATGCTGTAAGCACAGCTGGGCGCTCACACCCAGCCCAGAGCACGGGAAATGGTTTGGCGTGCAAGGGCTCTACAGGAGCCGGCCACTCTTGACTTGTGCTTTTTGCCTGTGCAGGGGGTCTCCACAGGGTGCTGGGGGTACCCTGCACAGCAGACATCCAAGGCAGGAGCCGGCCAGAGGTCACCATGTCCCACAGCACCCAGCAAGGCACCGGCAAAAAGACTGTGGCTGGATTTTATTTTTATACTTCACCTCCCTGCTCCCTTTGTAGAAATGACATAATTATGGGGATTTAATGTTCCACTGCTAAATTTCTTCATTTTTCAGGATAATTTCCACTATTTCATCAAGGAATAATTAATTGCATTGTCTTTAATCAGTTGTTTTACAAATCCAGCAGCGCAAGAAATTTTCATAGACAGACAATGCAGGCAGCTGCTCTTCCCTTCTGGGTGCATTAATGAAGTGAAAGAGCTCGAGCTGGAAAAAATCGGCTGGCAAAAAAAGAAATCTATTGACAGAGAGACTGAAAAGATCACAGTGTAATCCCTTAATGTGTGCGATAGGGAGGGAGAGGGGAGAGATGGAGCCCAGGTGTGAGGGCAGGAGGATTCAAGCTGCTGGTGGTGCTCAGGGCTGCAGAGTCCCTCCTCACTCCCGTCCTTGGCATCAGGGACATCTGTCACAGAAATTAACGTGGGGGTGCACAAGAATATCTGCCCATGTGCATAATAAATGTCTATGTGTGTCAAGGTGCATGTGTGCTAATGCACATGTGTTTATCAAAGGGCCAAAATTTGGTTTGTAAAAGCCATCTGAAAACAAAACCAAAGCCCTCCCAACTCTGGGATGGGGATATAATGGATATGGTGTCACAGCCTCGATGGGGCCAGCACTCCAGCCTGACTTTCCTCTTCTTTCAGCCCCTCCCCTCCCTGTTTCCCAGTCAGTTACCCCTCCAGGGCACAGACTGGGCCCCATGGAGGTCCTGGCGATGCTATTGCATCAAGTCCAAAGCTGTCTCCAAAGCTCCCTGCTCCAGCATCTCCAGGGTCTCATCTCTGCTCCACTGCACCGCACCAGCTCTGGCATCTCCTGCCTGTCCTCACACGGTGCCAGGCACACCGTGCTGTGCTCTTAGCTGGGGCTGGAGGTGTGAAAAATAAAAGGCAGCGAAGACAAGAAAATGGGTGATGAGACACAGAATCATAGAATCCCAGGATGGTTTGGGTGGGAAGGGACCTTAAGGCCCATCCAGTGCCACCCCCTGCCATGGGCAGGGACACCTCCCACTAGCCCAGGTTGCC
>NW_010143364.1:67795-105950 GCF_000699245.1 Pterocles gutturalis
TCCAGCCTGGCCTTGAACCCCTCCAGGGATGGGGCATCCACAGCTTCTCTGGGCAACCTGGGCCACTGCCTCACCCCCCGCACAGGAAAACATTTCTTCCTCACATCTCATCTCAATTTCCCCTCTTTCAGCTTAATTTACCCTCTTTCAGCTTAAACATCCCAGATCCCTGGGTCTTTCCTTGCTCCAACTCGATGCAAGGCTCAGACACCCCATGTGCATGTGGGAGGGAGCGAGGGCTGGTGGTCTCTGTGGATCCCCCAGTCTGTCCAGGCTCCAGGGTGCATTTTCCACCTTCTTCACTGTGACTGACCTTCTCCACCCCTTTGCACTGTGTAGTGGATGATCAAATAAGACAGGGCAGTTACACACTGCTGAGGTCTGGGCATGGCCCCGTACCGCAGGGCTGGGGTGGATATTCAACCCTCCTCAGAGAGGGCTGATGCCAGGGTCCAGCCCTTTGATCTGGCCTGTGAGCTAATGAACTCATTGCAAGCTGCAGCTGTGAATTTGTCATTCTGCAGGCTGGAGAGATGACAGGCCAGCTCCTTTTACAAGCTGCTGCCTCTGAGCAGCCCAGCGCCAGGACACTGCCCAGCCCAAACACCTCCTCGCCTCCCAGGCATGGCATTGCTGAGATCTGGACGAGACACCCGTGTGTCAGCGGCTGAGCCATCCGGGGGATCGGAACACCGCTCCCCTCGCTGGGCTCTGTGCGCGCACTTCTCTATCTCGCTATCTAACACAGTCACTATTCCAGTCCTTGCACAGCACTTTCCATCAGTAAATCTGAGCATACTTTACAAAGGAGCTCGTAACATTTACCCAAAAAAGACTGTGCAAGGCTCTGCACAGCGTGCTCGATGTTTTTTGCACGGGTGTGAGTATGGTGACAATTCAAGGTCAACAGCCCTGCAGGTGCCCAATAACCTCACCTTAGTTCAGTTCAACCAGGGTAAAGGGCCAGGCAGGGGTTGCCAGGAGGTTGGCAGGGGAAGGAAATGCTTTCTCTCAGCCCTGCTTTGATTTCGGTTGGAAAGCAATGAGCTGGATGCATCCCGAGGGGTGTGTGAAGGGGCAGCCCCAGGAGTGACCCAGGAGGAGCGGTGAGGATGTGCGTAGCAGCATCTCTAATGGAGATGGGCCAAGCCACGCTGCTGCATCCATCTCTGGCAGCTCTGCTCCACGCACCAATGGGCATTGTTTTCTGATGTGAAGATGCACAACAACAATGCCGTGGACCTTTGGGAATTTTTTGTGTCCGGAGATGCTTTCCCAGCCTGAGAGGGCTCTGACACCAGACATGAGTAGCCAAGGACATAGCTGCTGCAGCCCCGACAGTGGCCTGGCTGTGAGATAGTCCAGATGAGAGAAGGACAGAAAAGACCATACCCTGGAGAAACCTCTGGACCCACCACTCTCTCTAGGGCTGGCTTGAAATCACAAGGAGTCACGGATATTCACCTGTAAGAGAGAGAAGGGGACAGAGCTGCACGAGCAGCATGCACTGTGGTTTTCAGATGGTTTAACACGTATCTGTTTGCATAGGTGTGAAGGAAAAGGATCAGGGTTGCTGTGGTTTTCCCTTGGTATCTGTTGCAATCATGTATCTGAAGGTTTTCCCTAGAGGCCTCAGCAACAGTTAAAAAGGAACCGGTGTTGGGAGAGAGGCCCCCGTTAGTATAAGGAAGGTCATTGTCAGGCGCTGGAAGGAACATGCGTCCACGGGAGCAGGGTCTGGGGGCATCTCTCCTCCACAACCAGAGACAAGCAGCTGCACCGGAGATAAGAAAAAGATAAGGACCCCTCTTTCTGTCCCTCCTGCCCTTGCTCAGGTGGAGAAGAAATCAGCAAGGGTTTTAATCCTGCTTATCTGGGAAGGTTGGGAGAAGCTGGCTTGCTTTTCACCCGCCCCGTGGAAGCAGTGCCATGCAGAGATGAGATGAGAACAACCCGTCAGAGAATCAGGGCAGCGTCTGTCCTCATTCGGAAGCAATGTGTGTCGATAAGGGAGAGCGACGGTAACGGGAGAAGGTGCTGAGGATGCAAGAGAGAGCAGAGGAAAGCTGTGAGGCTGAGGACACCCCAGGCTTTCCCCAGCTGAGCTCTGTAATACCTTGTGCTGCTGAAATTGCATTGCCTGGGGGTGGATGACAATGAGGGGAGGCACGTGCACTGATGCTCCAGCTCTGAGCAAGGAGCCTCGGCAGGCAGGGAGCTGCCTGGAGACCCCGGCGGTGCTGCAGCAAGCAGGAAACTGCAGGCGTCGGGGCTTCACCTTGGGTGGGTTTGTGTGCGTGGCACCTGAACATTTGTGCTACGCTGGTTTCCTGGCACACAAGCAATCCTAAAGTTGCATACACACGTGCCCAGGAGGGCTGAATTTCTAATTCGCCTTCATGAATATTCACAGTAAGTACCAGTGCGTTCTCCAATCCAGCCCTGGCAGCAGAGCCATGTGATTTAACATGACTGATCACCATGTGGCCAACACAGCTCAAAGAGCCCACACTAAATACCCATAGGATCCACAGAGTTAAATGGTTTGAAGGAAAATATAACTCTCACATAATTTTCTGTAACAATCACTACAATCGCAAGCGGCTTGCAAATATTCTGTGCATGAAAAGGAGCCGATATTCTCCGGGGAACTTCCTACTCTGCTCTCAGAATAAGCCTCCTAAAGCAACACCTTCAACAGGTTTCCACATTAGAAGTGTGTTCTGCGTTATTAAACTGCTTTATACAGTTATCACCCCAAACTCCTCTGCAGCGTAAACATATCATTCCTGGGAGAAGCTGTCAGTGGAGTGCCAAACTCCAGCATGCAATTAAAGCCCTCAACAATACAACACAATAAATCACTGGCGCTATGGCCGGTCAGTGTCGCCAAGCATGGAGTAAGGATCTTAATTACATTTAGACCAAACAAGTATTAGATTATTTATGGGATACTGTAAGTGCTTGACAATGGGTAGAAAGTCATTCCACACGCATCCCTGGGCATTACAGAGTCTGGATGAAGAGGTAGAGAAAGAGAGGGAGAGAAGTAGAGCCAATAACCATCACGGAGCAGTATTGGAAGGGAAATAAATAAGGCCCAATTGCATCATCAATTTAAAAGCAATAGCAGCAGCATCTGAAGAAAGCAGCAGCTGCCACAGGTGACCACACAGCTGGAGAGCTGCCAGCACCCATGGGAGCCCCCAGAAACCTTGGTACTTTGTCACGCTACGGCACGTTTTTAACCCTTCCACACCGGAGCCCCTTGCTACGCAACATCCAGGGCTGGAAAGAGCCTTGCTGCACCCAGGGGCTCTGCAGGAGCCCGGGGGGTTGCTGGGGGCTGTGCTGGGCATGCCAGGACAGGACTCCATTACATACATTACCCAGCACGTTCTGTAGCTCACAGCTGGACTTTAGTGTGTTCCAGACGTGGCCAGGACTTGGAGGATGCAACCTGGCTGGGAAATCACAGGGTTCAGCTGGGGCCATATGGATCTGCCTCCAGCCATGGGCCATCTCAGGGCTCATGGATCCTTTGGAGTGATGCTGTGTTTAAGGCCCGGTTTAGTGCATCTCTTCTGTCCAAGGACTCTGGAAAGCAGAGTCTTCTTTGCTCAGGATGACAGTTTCAGAAAGATGTGTGCTTGCTCTCAGGCGGTTTAGGCACAGGAATCTTTCTAGAAAAGCTGTTTGCTCACAAGAGCTTTCTCTAGACACATGAGTGGGTCTGCCCCACAGCCCTGGGCTGAAACAGCCCTCCCGAATGCTGGTCAGTAATATTGCAGGTTGCTGTACTCCAGACCTGCAGTCCCCAGCCTCTCCAGGCTGTGCAGCTGGGTCGGGATGTCAAAGAATGCCCATCCGTGTCAGCACATCCCATGTTACGTGACTAGACTCACAACATGCCTGATCCCCTCATCTCGCCTGATGCCACCAGGTTTGTGGGTGCAGCGCTTGAGCCCACGTGCATCAGAGAAGGGATGGAGCAGGGCAGCAGTGGAGATGTGGATGGGCTCCAGAGCAGGATCCTCTGAGAACAGACAGCTCATTCAGACCAGAGCCTGCTGCTGAGAGCCCGGGGGTGCTCAGACAACCGTTGCAATGTGAACATCAGGAACATCCTCCTGCTCACATCCAGGAGGGCGCTGCCTCAAACCTCCTACAGCAAACCCTGGAGAGTGACTTACCCAGCGACTGTCCACAGCCCAGCCCCAGCCGCAGTCACGGTGCCCAGCCGCTGTCTAGCCATTCGCCCCACGGGCTCGTCTGCTCATGCACCGCACAGCGCCAGGCGCTGCGTGCTCAGCCCTGGAAGCTGGGGGCGATGGCAGAACAAGGGCTGTGTGTCTGAAAGGCTCCTGGTTTGGGTCTAAATCCTCCCTCTGCCATCCTGCACAGCCCAGGGCAGGTCAGCAGGGATGGGTTCATCTGACTGCATTCAGACGTCCGCAGCCGCACTCCTTGTCTAGACAGCTGTCAGTCTGTGGAGGGATGGCTGCTGGGGTGCCCTTCAGCCCACGGCTGTCCAAAGTAGGTCAAATGAGTCTGTTCTACCAGCAACTATTTATTGCTATTGACCCTCTGGCATGGGACATTTAATTCCAGCTGAGCTGCTTGAAATCAGGCAAGGTGATCACACCCTCCATCACCAGGAGCCCTTGGTCCTTCTGCATGCAATTATTTGACCCCCTGTCCATCCTCTCCATGTCTGAGTGCTCAGAAGCGACCACAGGGTTTGCCGAGCTCCTCACACAGTGCCTATGAGCTTAGGAGCACTTCCAGGCAGCAAGTTTGTGTTTCTTTTAGGACAGATCTGAGGCTCTGACCCAGCATTTTGGACCAAGAAGGGTGGCAGGGACAGTGCCACCCACACCTTCAGAACTGAGCCCTGCACGCATCAGGAATGGGTCACACTGCCCATAAAATACGCATAAGGGACAACTCCCAGATGTGTCCATTCCTAGTCTAACTTTTTTGACCCAGTTGAACCAAACTTGCTCCTTCAGCTCTGCCATGAGATCCTGCTCATGGAGCCAGCATTGTGCGGCAGCCCCAAACCAGTACCTGTGGATGGGGAAGCGGCAGCTGGGCTGTTCCTGGGTCTGGGAAAAGCCATAAGCAAGGCATGCATGCCGGGTGTTGACGGTGGCAGATGACACAAAGCCCTAATTGCAGGGCAGACTGATTGATCAATTTGACAAGCCCAGCAGATCTCAGGCGCTGGTCCAAGGCCGCACCATGCCACGAGGTGGCCAAAGCTCCTGATTGATGCCAAGGTCATGGGAAGGCACAGGGAAAGGCAGGAACTGAAGCCCAGTTAATCCTTGCTAAGGATTATTGACCAGTGCTGGACCATGAGCAGCCACTGGGCTCGCTGCCTGGGCCAGTCCATGCCCACAGCTCACTGGGGCTGGGGGATGGCCCAGCCAAGCTTTGCCTGCACACTGGACCCCCTCACATGGTGCAAACCACTTTGAGGAATTGGGAGTTAATGCTCTTTTTTTTTTTTTTCCTCCTCTTTTTTTTTTTTTTACTCCCCCTGCTTCTGTCTCAGACGCCGACAGGCAGTAAAAGACCCTTTGCAGTTGTCAAGGCAACACCGTATCACGAAGACGGTGCTGCAAAGTGGCAGCAGCCAAGGGCTCTGCTCTCCATCTCTGCCGCTTCCCTCTCGAGGCCGCGCTGCCACTGCCAGCGATGCTGCTCGGTGGGCAGGAGGGGAGCTGGGCACTGTCACCCAGCCTGCCTGGCCCTGGCCCCGCTGCTCCCAATGGGATCTGGCAGGGATGTGGGACCAGCCCCGCATGGTCCCTGCCCCGCTCCCTGGATGCCTCAGGCATCAGCTCTGCCCAGACCCACCTTCCCCACCGTGCTGTAACCCCACACCAGCCACCAGCCTGCACCAAAGGTACCCACTTTTCTGCTGTAATGAGCCCCTCCATGAGCTTTCTCCCAGCAGAGCCAGTCCTTGGGGTTCAATGAGGGGCTGCTTGCATCCCACGGAGTCACCGGAGCCACAGCAAGCGCTGTGGTGCCCTTACTGGAATCTGCCACAAGCAGAGATGAACCCTGCTGTAGACAGCCTGGCAGAGACCATCTCCCTACAACTCATCCCTTTCCCAGCCTGTGAGAGAGATCCCATAGTTTGTCCTCCTTTGGGCATTTTCCAGGGGCAGATGCACCTTCTCCATCCTCCCAGCATCCCACTGCAGGCAAGAGCATCCCTCCTGTTGGGGAAATCAACACCATCTTCTGGGCATGGTGAAGCAGGTGGATGAAGCTTTGAAGGCTGTCTCCTGCAAGTCACGTTCCCCAAAGAGAAAGACAAAATCTGAGGACAAGGAGAGTTTCATTTGGCAGCAATCCTCCTGAAAGGAGATTGCTGGAGGTGCTGGATGCCTCTGGAGATGGGGAAGGAGAGGAGAGGCATCCCCTGGATGTAGTGGTGTGGATGGGCTGATGCCTGTGGCTCCTGCTTGGTGCAGGGTTCCCCACATACTGCCCTTCCAGAGCATCACACTTCTCCCCAGCTCTCAGGCTCTGGTCTGAACCACTTGTTCCCAGCACTAGCACATCCTACTTGCCAGGTGCCCCAGCAGGACCTGCCAGAGGCATCTCTGCCCCAGCTGCCACCTCAGACCATCCCCGCATGGCATGCCTGGGGAGCACCAGGCACACATGAGAGCAGAGCCGTGCTCCCTCACTGGCTGCAGGAGCTGGCACAGGCAGCCGTGGCATCCGCACGCTGGCTGCGGCGTGTGAAGAGCCAGAAGGGAGGTGGCACATGCTCGCCCATGCCTGCCAGCGAGGGCCCTTACAGCAAAGCTGGTGGTGGGAGCCACACACCCCTTAGGTGCTCACAGCCACATCCAAGCTCATCCTTCTGCATCCCCCAAACCGGGGTGAGCAGCCCCCATCTGACTTCCTTGTGCACGGCGACAAAGCTCTGGAGGTTCTCACGGAGCAGCACCTGCACCCTCAGCAGTCCAGAGCCATCATCCAGGCTGTGCAATCTGGGGTATCTCTGCCAGCTCCCCAAGCAGCAGCATAGCGGGAGCCCTGGGAGCCAGGCGTCCCCATGGAGCCCTGCTGCTGGCACTCTGACAGTCAGGGTGGCTCCTGGTGGCTCAGAGCCGAACACGAGCCCAGGTCCCTGCGAGGTCCCTGCTCAGCGTGGGGTGCTGCGGGGTGCTTGTGGGGCCAGCTATACACCGTGAAAGGAGGCAGTGGGGTCATTCCCGTGGTTGCAGGGGTTTTGAAGCAGGACGGTGCAGTCACGGAGCCCATGGAGATGGGTGGGGGTCACGAGCCCCCATGCCAGGCCAGGCACCCAGCACGCTGATCTATCTGCCTGGCTCCCCACATCATCCCGCCTGACTCTCCCAGGCTGGCGTGTTTGCCAGCACCCCGAGAGAAAGGCGTTAAAATGGGATCCATGGACCCAGCCCGCCTGGGTGCTAACAGTGCTCAGCAAAGGGGTTGCAGGAGCAGATGCTCATGCTCAATACGTTTGGCATTTTCTGTTGCTCTTGACTCCAGGGAAATGATTGCTCTGCTCTGAGGGATCTATAAATAGACATTGCCCACTAACCTCCGCTCCCAGGAGGCCAGCGACGTGGCAGGAACACAGTGACTGCTGCCAGAGCTCACGCCCCAGCCTCCGCCTGGGTCAGTGCTATCTGCCAGGCTCCCCAGACCTGCCCAGCCTGACTCTGCCTCAGAGGAGGGAAGGAGACCAAGGAAATTATTTTTCTGAAATAGGCAGTGTCTAAGGTGGGTTTAGAGAAGCAAGGATAAGACACAGCGTCACTTTGTGGTGCACAGGCTCTCCCAGGTGGCATTGCCCTCTGTGTCACGTCACTACCGGCTGAAGTCCCCTCCCCACAGGAGCACTTTGCCCTGCCTGGGCTGGGGGCTGCCTGTGCACCCCTGTACCAGCAGGCAGACAGTCTGCAGACACTAAGGGCCCCCCACTTTTGTCCTCATCAGGTCCTGGCAGAGTTGTCCCCACTGTGCTGAGTGTTCTTGAGGCAGCTGCCTGCTGTAGAGCCGCTTCCCAGGGAACAGAGCGCTGGGCAGGGACAGGTATGGACATCTCCCCACTTTGCCTCTCTCTCCTTTGCAACAAGCACTGGTAGGGACAGGAGAAGCAAAGGAACTGATTGCTGTTTTCCTTGTGCTCTGACAGCTTCAGGCAGACCCAGCACCTGGCTTGTCCTGGACGATGCTGTGGGGCATCCTCTTCTTGGAACTGTTATGCCTCTTCCCTGTTGGAGGGGATGTAGGCAGGGGGTGAATGCTTGGAGAGACCTTCATGCCAGTTGGTAGGCATTCCCACCCCACCAAGCAGTGTGGTCGCGCAGCCACAGGGGCAGCAGTGCCAGCAGGCTCCCTGCACACTCCGGCAGCGATGGGCTCCAGCCCAGCTCTGCAGTTCACCCAAACTCCAGTCACTACCCTCTCATCCCACCTCCTCTCTGCTCTTGTTCTGTGTCTCAAAGGCTGGGGAAGCCACGTCCAGTGGGGGAGACACCTCCTACCTGCTTTATGCGCCTCTCAGAGAGGGGGTTATGTGCCTTGCTTTCTCCAAAGTATTGCTGTCCTTTTCCCCCTGGGATGACACTCTGTGCAGAATGTCCCCTCTGCCCCACACAGTATGGATAAAGGACCTCCCAAGCTGGAGGTCTCTGCCTGTGTCCCACTCGTCCTGTCTCACTTTATCGTTGTGGATGCACACACCATGCCAGAGCCAGGCAGAGGGACAGGTTTGTCCTGGAGTGACCTTTGGAGGGGGAAACACACCTTCATGGCTGGGAATAAGGAAAGAGCTTTCCCTTCTGGAGTTACTGAGCAAGGGACAAGTCCTCAGCCTGATGTGTGGGGCTGGTATCCTTGGGCTAACATCATTCCCATTAAGGGTTGATCCAGGAGCTTTACACAGTTTTACAATCCCAAAATTAAAAATTACAGGCCAGAGAAATTGGAAAGGTGTTAGAAGGAATGACAACGAGATCTGAGCTCCTAAATCACTTGGGCTCAAACGGTGCCCTCTGTTTCCTACTGGAGCTCTATACAACAACAATGCAGCAGCAAGCCTGGATGGAGCTGCGCCTGCAGCATGCCTGGACCCTTGGTTCCTAACCCTATTTTCCAAACAGTCCTGAGTCTTTCCACATTTATCTGCTCCTGGAGAGCTGCTCCTGCCCCAGCACGTCTGGTACCCCACAGACTTCAAAAAGCCTGCCCTGAGTCCCAGGGAAGTTCTACAAGGTGGCACCTTCCCCATGTGGGATCCTCTATCCACTGTAACCACAGCTGGGGTGAAGATGGCCATCCTTTCCCATGAAATGGTCAGAGATTTCCCAATCAGTACTGGGATGAAAGCCAGGCTTTTTTTTTTCCCGTGGGAAATGACAGCACCCAGGAGGAACCCAGAACCAGCCAGCATTTGGGCACTTGCTGACAGGTAGGATGCAGGTTCAGGTCTTGGTGAACGCTGGGCTCTCCATCCCTACCAGCTCTGGGGGCCTGTTTTGGGCATGGTTTCCTAGGGATGCACCTGGGGTTTCTCTGGATCAGACAGGACAAAGATTCCCCAGCACACGCCGTGCAGATGCTTTCGGCAGGGCCAAGCTCTGCTCTTGCCGGCAGCAGTGGAGGGGGAGGGGACCTTGTCTGGATTAACGCAGCTGCTGGAGACAGGCGGGATGCGGCCAGCGGTTGAGTCCTTGGTGAAGAGAGCCTTTCCAGGAGGGCGAGGGAGGTGGATGTCGGCAGCAGGAGGCTTTCATTAATGCATCTCCCACTGTGTCCCTGCCTGGATGACAAGCTGCCTCAGAAAGGAGGGGAGAGGATGACCTCCCCATCCTGCCAGCTTGGAAAACCTCACCCAAGCAATGCCAGGATGTGTTGTATCCCGTTGCCACGGCAACTGACATCTTACGATGCTGAAGCAGGCGTATGCGGAGTCATGCCACATGAATCACACGAATCATCTGACCTCAGCGTGATGGGGACAGACAAAGAGCAGAGATGCGCTCGTTGGGGTTGACCTGCCGGGCTTGGACTCGGTCACTGCTGCAGAGATAGGTGCAGGGGAGGAGGGGGGACACCGGTGCGGGCAGCAGCACTGAGCCCACCTTCAGCACGGATCCAGAGCCTGGTGCAGCCAAGTTTAAGGGATGGTGGGGGCAGGACACTGAGTCTAGAGCATCCTCGCTCTGGGGCTGTGTGGGGTAATGAGCACAGGGGGGCTGCACAGTGCAAGCCATGTGTGCTGGGCTGGGAGCAGGGACTGGTGGCATCCCACTTCTGCAGGGCACAGACAATCCTGACTGGTGCTAAGCATCTCTCCCTCCCTGCACCAGCTGCCTTTGCAGCTTTGCTCATCCTCAGAAAATCAGACTGGAGAATTCTCCCTAAAATCTCCCAAATAAGTTTAGACCCATCTGTTTTTTCTGCCTGGCTACGAAGCGACTGAGCATACACGTTACAGCAGATGTGCGTCTTTATGAGGTTATTCACCCAGGGAATATGATCAGGGGTCCCTTTCCAAATCCTTGCCAACACCAGGCACAGGGCTGTGCTGCCCAAGCGCGATGTGTTCCTCCTGAGTTGCTTGGCACAAGGGACCGCTCTCTGTGGGTGGATTAGAGGGAGGAGGAGTCTGCTTCCGTCTGTCATGTTATTTAAGTGACACCTACCAGGCATCAAAGTCAAGGAGACTAAATTTTTCCATCTCAACTTGTTCGAGAGCTGAAATGTTTTCAACCCAGCAGTGGAGTATTACCCCCCTTCTCCTCCCAGATGGAGTGATTACATCCTCCAAAAAATGAGGATGAAAATTAGCTTGTGAGTATGCTGTTCCTTCACCCACCTTCAACTTTTCTTGGGGTGGAAAATAGGATGGAAAGGGAGAAGGGTTGAGGTGGGAGAGAAAAAAGCCTAACCTCCAAAAGCTGCATTTAATTTCATGAAAAATTCTGACCATAAAGATATACACCTGTGTGTTCCTTTTCTTTTAAGATGAGATAACTTTTTACCAACCAGCCTCATGTGAAAGAAAGGCAACACAGACTGTCAAACTTGTTGGGAGCACCAGTTCTTGTTGTCAGCAGTGAATCTCAATAGAAATCCATTTTCTAGCAAAATGTTCTTATGGTGGAGTCTTCCTCGTGTCACAGCAGCATTTTGCAGCCTCTGAAGCCTCTGAAGCCCTGGTTTACAAACACAGTTATTTCTCCAGTCAGGAGCAGACATGCTACCAAGGGATGACTCTGACCCCACTGTACATCGTTCAGAGAGGACAGCCAAAAGTGCTGCTGTGATGCAGAGCTTTGTACAGTACAAATCTTGTCTGGGGATACTTAGCTCAAAAAAAAAAAAAAAAAATCGTCCTATTCTAGCCAATTTATTCTGCTGTATCCACCCAGCTCTAGTGAGATCTCACTGGAGGCATCAGGGTGGGGATGCAGAAACAAGACGAAGTGGAATCTACTATTCTGGAAGCAATAAATGCCTTCTGCCTTTTACAGGCAGTTCCTGACCTTGCTGCTGATGATGGGCAAGTTTATGATCTTGTATTTTAGCTAAATGAAAGAGGCAATTATTCTTCCTTTTGGATTAAAGTGACTTTAGGAACAGAAATGCTAAACAAGGCAAGAGCACAGCAAAAGCTAACCCAGGAGGAGAACTGGGGTCTCCCGGGAGAATAAATAGAGACAGAAGGGCTGGAAGAAGGCAACTGTAAAGCAAAGGGCAAGCGGAGACACAGGAGGGATTCTGGATGCACCATGACGAGCAAGGCAGTGGGACTCCATGGCCTAGCAGCCATGAGCATTGCCAGCAGGGGAATTGCCTGCTGCTGTCTGTGCCACCCATATGTGATGGAGCAAGCCCCCATCTCCAACCCACACACCAATGAAGGGCTCTGCCAGGGAAATCCCTGCTCCTTCATCGCTGGGAGCAGGCTACTATGGCCTCAGGGCTTGCACATCACCCAGACTAGAGCAATGACTATACAGAAAAATCCTTGATGCAGTTCAGCTTCTCCGCTCTGGTGAGCTGGAGCCCTCCCCTCTCCTCTGCTTGCAGGATCTTGGCCACCAGCTGCTCTCCAGCTTTCACCCCGGAGGATGATGCATTCACCACAGGAAGTAGTCAGGAAGAGGAATGGGGGCTCATCTGTACAGGACATGGGCACAGCTCAGGGACCAGTGGCCTTATGAGCCCTGGAGCGAGGAAAATTGGGAGCAGATTTCATATGGACATGAGCTGCCACATCCTCTCCACACATATTCCCACCCATCAGCAGAGATGCAGAAAGACGTTGGTGAGTACCAGCCCTGTGCTTTGACAGCAGCACAACTTTGGGCAGGTTTTTCCACTGCCTGACTGCAGCGATGCAGAGGCCATGCAGGGCACCGATCAGGATGGTGCTTGCTTCTTCTCCAGGTGCCAGGCTCATACCTCTGTGTAGCGTGGTGTCATGCTTCCCTGAGACACCAGCTTGCATGAAGCTAGCCTGGGTGTTTCTGCACCTGCACCACTGTCCTGGTGTCAGCTGGGACAGAGTTCCCTCTCTTCCCAGCAGCTGGTGTGGGGCTGGTTGGGTTTGTGCTGAGGAGAAGCTGATCACACACTGATGGGCAGAGCTGCTGCCAGGACACTCAAGGACTTTCCAGCTTCTCTGCTGTGCCCGTGTCTGCAGGGGCAGGAGGAGCTGGGAGGGAGCACAGCCCCAGTGACCAGCCCAGGATTCGACCTCAGGTTCAGGACTGAGACCAAACTGGCCGATGGTCTGTTCCATCCCATGCCCGGCATGGCCAGGGGAGAGGGGAGGCTCTGTCCGGAAGGGCTCTCTCTCTCTCTCTGGGTTACCCCTCTCTCAGGGTCATCTCACTCTCTCAGATGCTCAGGCTCTTATCTCTTTTACAGGATTGCAGTTTGCTTGCTGCGACCTGAGTGTGTTAAACCACAACAACCACCAAGGATGTGTCCCCAGCTCTGGTGCTGCAGGCAGCAAGAGCTTATCCAGTGCAATCAAGAGGTTCCGATTTCTGACCATGGTGTGGAAAGCAGCATCTAAAAGGGAACGGGCAGCCTGTAACCCCAGGCAGGCCTTCACTAATGTGTAGTCCTGCCAGCTCTTCTTGTGAGCCTCATCTCCTCCACACAGGTGGGCAAAGGAAACCTCATGTGGTCACTGCTCTTTGGTCCGAAATAAAGCAATTTGCCTGCAGACCAGTTCCAACCTGGACCCTTAAACTGGCAACTGGACCATGTCAGGGCCCTGTTGTCCTTCCCCAGAGCAGCGCTGCAGCATGTCTTGTCTTTATGCTTTGCTCTTTCCTCTCCAGGACACACTCAACCCCGAGCATCTTTTTCTCTGCTTTTCCTTGCCTTGGCTGCCTGTGTTTCTGATCCATCATTTCTGCAACAGTGATACCATCTGTAATTGGCTCCCTGGGAGAGAGACACGGCCACAGGGTGAAGATGCAGGACTCAAGGATGCACATTATTAACATTTCCTGAAATACAGGCAAACCTTGAGAGGCATTTGGTTGTTGGACCCTCTCCAAATGACTCTGACCTAGATCTCCTCACCTGGGGTAGATCCTCTGACTTTATACAGCCCCAGCACATGGACATGCATAGACTCATGTCCACAGGAAAGACAGATTGACGTGTACATGCAAACATGCACCCATGATCATGCACATACTTGTACTCACAGATGCTCCCAGGTACACATACCTTTCCAAGAAGACACACTCCCACACGTATGCATACCAGAGCAGAAAAGCAAAGGTGGTCGGTTTGTGACGGGAAGTGTTTCAGGGCAGTAAGCCCAAAGCCCGACCCCTCCATGTATCCCCCTTCCCCAGCCAGAGGCACTGCCCTGGCCCCGCAGCACCTGCCCTCTGTGTCGGGTGGCTGAACGGATGAGGATTCAAGAGACCTGCAAAGGGCTGGGTTCCCGGCTCTGCTCAGACACCAGCAGCTGTGCAAATGCAGCACACCATGGGCAGAGGCAGGAGTGACCAACTGCGACCGACAGCCTCAGGTAAGCAGATATCGCCATCCGAGGGGTCGCTGGCCTTTCTCCTGCGGGCACAGACAGACTGATGTCCCGCAGTCCTCACTGCTGCTCACTCTCCCACCTGCAGCAAGATTTGATGCTGCTCTTGTCATGGTCGGCACAGACTTGTTCCTTCCGAGGCTGCCTGGAAGAGATGTTTCTTCTGTGAAGAAGTTCAAGCAAATAATGACACTTGGATTGAGATATTTTTCTTTTGGCAGTGAAAATGTTTAGAGTAAATATGTTTTTAATAAACATTTTGACGCAAATTGAGCTCTTACCCTGCAGCAATTTGTCATAATTGCATTTTTCAGCAAAAAAAAAGAAGTGTTTGGTCAAGTGACTCTGGTATCACTGAGGATCACATCTTGGGTAGCTAGGTCCTGCAGGTGTGAGCAAAGGCTCTGGGCACGGTACCACTGCCTGCCCAGCACAGACTGGCAAGGGGGAGTGGACGGAATGGGTTTACTGCATGCTGGCCCCTGATTTCCAGGGCTGCAGGTGAGAACAAGGGCAGCCCAAGACCCTGGGATCCCCCTGGGCACTGCCACCGCCTGCATCCCTGCTTGCTCTGCGCTGCATGGTGGGAGGCTGTGCACGGGGCCACGTCCCTTGCAGAGAGCAGGTTCCTGCTCTCCATACAACCTCTGGCACGTTGCACACCTGCCTGTGCCTGGCCTCCACCTCTCATCTCTAAAGCTGATAATATCGTTTCTGCAGTTCAGTGGAGTTTGCTGAGCTGGGGCGATGCTGGGGCTGGGACACGTGGGCTGGGGACAGGCTGGACCGAAGTCTCCTGCTACCTGGAAGCTGCCGGCATGGAAATGGCTGGCGTCTCTCTCAGGGGCATGCTGGCTGAAGGAAGTCCAGGTCTTTCCTGGTCCCTGTGTTTTCCACACAGGCTGCTGTCCCTTCATTTGTCTCTCTCTCTCCTCCCAAAAGCAGCAGTTTCTTCCCCTTCCCCAGCGGGGCTCAGTCCATGCTGGCTGTACCAAGATGGGGCACATGGCCTTCATGCCCCAGGAGGGATGCTGAGGGTCTGCTGCTTTGCTCTTCCTTGGTCCTGGAGAAAGCAGCCTCACGCGATGCCCAGGCTCGCTGGTAGCTTGGAGGCTTGATGGTAATAAATGAGTCAGGAGCACATCTGCACGCAGCGGAGACGCTCCCTGCCAAGTCGCTGCACTGCAGGACCACTCTCATCTGTCTCTCTTTAACAGGAACAAATGGAAATGAGCGAATCAATTAACACAGCACATTAGCAAAATGTCAGAGCCTCCCAATCGCACTTAACCCTTCCCTCTGCCAGCCCATGCCAACAGCCCAGCACGGGCTGAGTCAGCAGCATGGGTCGTCCCGGCCACAGTGGCTGTAGCCAGTGGGACCCCTCCTGAGCTGCCCAGGCAGCAGAGAGCAGAGCTGAGATCACACCAGGGACCACCTCACTTGGGGATGACACAGAGGTGTGGAGCTGCCAGGGCTGCTTCTAGCGAGTGTGGCTCGCTGTCACGTGGACCGCAGCATGGTGCAGCTGGATGCAGCTCCCACAGATCCCTTCATGGCTGCGGAGAAGCAGCTGGGAGCAGGTTTCCTCTGGATCAGGGACAGGAGATGGAGATGTCTGGGTGCCAGCTCCTTTATTGCCCCCCAGGTTCATCCTTGCCTGGAGAAACCCTGGTGAGGGCATGATGCAGCCAAGGCATCCTGCATGTGCTGAAGTCTGTGCAGATGGCGAACAGCGCTGAGCAGGGTTAAGTCAGGCCAGATAACCAGCACAGGGCTGGGCTTTCCCGCTGTGGGATGTATTACAGCTCTGATCCCCCCTGGCCAGCGTGGGACAAGGGCTTACAGGCTCTGTAGATGAGTTGATCCTGCACAACAATGCTTGCACATGTAGGAGCAACAGGAGCATCCTCCTCTCTCCTCTTCTTTGCCAGTGAGTGTCACAGGCAACAGGAGAGTTCTACTAAGATGCAATAAACTCTCATCAGCTAATTAATAATTAGAGACACTTGTGCCTGAAAGCCTGGCTCCATTGGTGGGATGATGCACCTTGGCTCTCCTGCCAGGCACAAACATCAAGATCTCCAAACCATGCTGGACCTCAGGGCTGGCGAGTGCCTGGGGTGCCAGTGGTGCCGGTCTGCAGGACACTGAGAGCTCCCCAGTCCTAGACTCTGCCACAGTGGGTGAGGCATGTCTCATTTGCTGCTCCCAACTTTTGTTTCAGTGCAAATCCCTGGCCTGGCTGTTCATAGTCTGGATGTGGGCAGGGACTCATTTCAGCCCGAGGAGACAGGGCATAGCTGTGTGGATGGCTGAGGTCTTCACACCAGGCAGGAAGAGCAGCCAGAAGTTTAAGCCATTCCCTCCTTCCTATGGGATGGAAGCAAGGCTCTGAATTCCCACATTGGGTCGAAATGGAGGTTCCCCACATGATGGCCCCACAGACCTCCGGCTTGCAAACAGGCAGCCTGACAGGAGCGGTTGTGCTTGGCATCTACATTCACCAGCTGGGTTCATGAGCTCAAAAGTTCCTTAATAAAAGTCTTGGGGGGGACATGGAAATAAAAGAAAACTTGCAGCATCAGTAAGACAAAACCACTGCTGTTGTCAGCAACAGCTGCTTCATCAGTGGGTGTCTCTGAGCACAGCCCTGCATCACCCCGTGCCCCCATGAAGGCTCCGATGCCCTCGCACACCAGTACATACATAGAGACCCCGCGCTGCCAAGAGGCTCGTCACCCACCTCTGCGCACACGCAGGGGTGCGCACACGCTCTCGAACAGCGCTGCCAAGTGCTGCACCTCCCATCTGAAACGGCGATGGAAACTTTCCGAGAGACACTCAGAAACACTGGGAAAAATGCTGTAAATAGCCCGAGGCTTGGCGCACTTGAAGGAGGAGAGAGCAGAGCTGTCTTCGGATAAGAGAGCTGTCATCTCGCACACCCATGAGTGCCAGCGACGGCAGGATGCTCCTGGAGGGAGGTGGGAATTTGGGGAAGAGTGTCTGCGTCCTAGGGTCTGCTTGCCTGGCTCTGTCCGTCCTCTCCTGCCTGGGAAATCAAGGCAAAGCTGTGACAAGCCCCAGGAAGCCAACACAGGGGCTCTGAATGACCTCCCCAGATCTGCACCACCCTCCTGCCATCACCACCTCTGCCCAGACTAATGGCCAAGTGTCACACGTGCGGACCTGCCACATCTCCCTCTGCCCCACAGACATAGATATGGAGAAGTCTGCAGACAGGGCTGGATCAAGCCAGGTCCTTTCAGCATTATTGTGCCTGCTTTTGTTCTTGTTCCAGGGATAGCCCAAAATCAGTGCAGAACACCTCCCATAATGTTCCCAGGGACCCTTTGAAATGCTCCAAAAGAAAAAGGCAGGGAGGAGCCCTTCTGAGCAGACGCTGCAGAGCAACCCTGCCAGACAAATTCCTGCATTGTGGTGCGGGGTGATTACCACTGTCAATGGCCTCTAATCCACTGCCATCGATTCCCACAGGAGCGCTGGGCTCCGCGCTCCCTGCTGCATGCAAATCCCGCCTGCAGAACAGGGACGGATTGTCAAGGCATCACCTCGATTATGTGATGTGGCCCTGATAGCTCCGGGGACTTTGTGTCCGAGGCTTCCCGGGCCCCAGAGATGGTAGAGTGTGAGAACTGTGATGCGAAGCCAAGGGCACCGAAACAATCATTGCCATGAATTAATAATGTTCTGTGTGTCTACGGGTGCTTCCAGCTGGAGATTTTCAAAGCACTTTGCCGGCACTAATGAGAAGGAGCTGGGTGGACACAGCCATGGAAAGAGGTACCCAAACTCTGAGTGCTGCAAGGCAGCGATGCTCTGGGATGCCGTGGTCCTGTCCCCAGTCCCTCCCAGTTTTGGGATGCTCTGGAGGGACTGTGCATGGCTCAGCAGGGGCATCCGTAATTTGTGCCTGTGCTCCGCACGTCAGCCCTGTCATGCTGCTCTGCAGGGGCTGTCAGGGCTCAGGACCGATCCGCATCAGTGCTGCGGTTAATGGGCATGGCAGGGCCCGGCTGTGCTGACTGACGTGTCAGACATCGGAGCTGCGTGAGACCTGGCAGCGCCGTCACGGAGCTGTGTGCCAGCCCTCCCCACAGTCCTGGGCAGAAGTTGCCTCCTCCTCCCCCTAGGCATGCAAGACCAGTATCAGTGATGGGAACCAGTCCAGGCTGACTGAAACTTGAGTGGTCCCTCACCTCCCCCTTTGCGTGCTCCTGCAGCACTCCTGTGCAGCACAGTGAGCTCTGCAGAGCCCAGGGATGGGCACTGGCCTCTGTGTGTGTTGACCTTGGCTCCAGCCCCGCCTGGTTTTCAACCATCCCAGCCATGCAAGCAGGGAGAACTTGGGCTCCAGGACAGCCTGCCTTAAAACTGACCCTCCTCTCCCAGTGAGCCTGAACTGTGTCCAAAGATGCCCAGAATCCTCTGACACCTTTGAGCAAGGAGACAAAACACACCAGCCTGACAGAGCCATGTTTGTTCCTCGATGGCTGTGGCTGCAAACCTGCAGGGAGCATCCCTGCACGGTGCAAAGTGCGTGCCGGCCCGCTCTGCCTGCATCCTGCACCCTTCATGGCGGAAAACATGCAGACAGGACAAAAGGGGGGCAAATAAAGGCAGGAGAGGAGATAGGACTGTGAGTATCGGTCTGATGGGTATCCATGATGGACTGGCTGGTGGCTTCAGCTTGCTGAGGCAGACAACCCCATATCCATGGACAAATGGAGGACTGCTGGGAAAAGCGACTCTTCAGCCAAGGGAGACAGTTCTGCCTTCTTGGTGCGGTGTCACCTGCTCACGTGGTGTCCCAGCCCCAGCCCACCAGGAGATGGGTCTTGCTGGAAGATGTTGTGATCTCCCTCCACACTCAGCTCCCCCCTGTGCACTCCCAGCTGGGGAGCAGTGTTGGTGACAGTGGTCCCCATGGAGGTGTAGGTGCAGATGCAGGTGCCACCAGTGCTCAGAGTAGGGGTCTCCTGGTTCTTCACCCATGCTGTGAGTATCACAGGGGTGATACTTCAGGGGTACCTTCCAGGCTGCTGCAGCCCCTTTCCCAGGGAAGGATGAGGCCTTCGTTGCTCACCAGCTCCTCCAGGAGCTGCAACTGCTGCTTTTCATGGCCAACACCTGAGTCCATTCACTGGTACTAGAAATTTATATAAATATGTAGGTATTTAAATATATATATCTTTTGGTTACAACCTTGTTTGGAACCTTTCCAGTCCTCCAAGAGAGGCTTAAGGAGAGCAGTGTCTGGATGGTCCTTGCACTGTGGGCAGGCGCCTTCCAAAGTTGGGGCTGAGCAGTTGCCTACCAAGCAGCCAGACCCCATGTGCATCTCTCCATCAACCATGCCATGTCTGTCTGGATGCCCATCCTCTGCAGCACCGCAAGGCAGCATCATCCAATGCAGAGATGTAAATACAGCTGCATTGGGATCTGTGCTCTGCAAGTCATTATGCACACCCTTTTTAAAAAAAAAAACCAAAACAAAAAACCCCCAAAAAAATAAAAAGGTCAGATTCTTATTTCCAAGCATGTTCACAATCCTTGACTAATATTTTTCTCCACTCGTATTTTTAATCTATCCATCTATCCATCCTTATGTCCTTCCTCCCTCTCTCTAGCACTTCACCCTGCCTCTCTCCGCAAAGATTTTTCCCCACATCCAGTGCGTCTGTATGTAGCCATCTGTTTGTCTGTCTCTCTAGCCATCTGGGTGTCTGCCTACAGTGTTTGCTGTGTCTCTAAAGCACATACAGGCTGCATGTATAGATCTATCAATTGGAGGTCTACTTGCCAGTCTCTCTAAGCTGTGTTCTGTGGGCTTCATTAACATGCAAATTAGCAAGATCTGACTGGCTCACTTAGCTGCTACTTCTCTTAGACAGCCATGCAACAATGCAAATACTAATGAGGCTCTGGAAATGGCACTTGCTCTAGTGCTAAGCAAGCATGCACACAGAGCAGGCTTTGGCAATTCCAGGCGTGCCATCCATCCTCACACCTGCTGGAGGACTCAGGACAGAAGGGATGGGTGATGGATGGATGATTAGGGGCACTGATGTGGAAAAAGAGGCGAGAATTCCCACTCTGATGGGGATGCCAATGCTTCTAGCTCCAGGATCCTTGGCTCCAAGATCCCTTTGTCCTCGTTGCTACATGTCACTGCTCTGGACCCCAGCCACCAATGGAATCCCCCCACTCAGGAGCACATTGGCCCCATCATCCCAGCCAACACAGATCCATGTTATACTGGCTTCCCACCACGCCAGCATATTGGGTTGTACTTTCAGCCTCTCTTGGGTTTGAAGGCTCTGATGTGCATAGCTCATATGTCTCTTCTCCCCTTCCCCAGACAGGAGAGGGGGAGTTGAAAAGCTGTGGCATGGCTGCTCTTGCAAACTCCCAGACCTGTCTCCCAGCACAAAGAGTACAGAAAAGCTCTCGGGCAGCTGCGTGCAGCCAGACTCTGCCATGGGGCTCAGGAGCTGCTCCCGCCTCCTGGTTCCCCAGCTGAGAGCCATGCCAGCTCCTCTGCTCCTCTGCTCTTCTCCCTTCAAGCACATAATGTGAGTCCGGGTCGCCATGGGGGAAGTTTTCTGTTACTCTTCAGCTCCATCGCCTCCTCTAATGGTAATTCAACCATACATCTCCTTGTAAAACATCTAAAATGATCAAACGCTGTGCAGCGAGATGAAGGCACCTCATCTTAGGAACCTGGTTTCCGTATTCCTTTTTATCCTGGAGATAAAATAAAGAGCCATTTGCTCTGGCTGCTGCTGCCGTCTCTTGCCTCTCCTCACCCGTGCTGCTACCCACCCCCTTGGGAAGTAACATCCCAACAAACCCAGGCTGCTTTACCCCCCCAGTCCCTTTCATCTCGACCCTGTCTGCTGTCGCAGGAGAAGCACAGACCGGCTCTTGCAAGCGCTCACCAGGGCCCGGAGGGATGTCCCGGTCTCTCCTCTGACACAGTGATGTTATCGTGCAGGTTCCTATGGCTGCTTCTGCAAAGCCAGAGCAGCCAGCATGCACGTCTTACCCCTCCTAAGGACAGCACTCCCCTCCCATGCCAAGAGGTGTTCACAATAACACCGGGTGCTGGGACGAGGGAGGAAGCACAGCCTGGGATGAGGGATGTGAGGGATTTTAGGGAGATGGAGCTGAGGTCAGGAGAGATGCTCTGAGGCTTGGAGATGAAGCACACGTGGCAAGCAGATGGCTAAATGGGGAGGATGACAAACCATCTGCAGGAAGGGTGGGTTGGTCTGTCCAGAGAGCTCCATGGTTCACGGGAAGAGACATGTTTTGCTGAGAGAGGGGGTGAGGTTCACTGGGGCTGGAGCTGGCTCAACAGCAGCCCACAGCACTTTGGTGACTCCATGCTGTGGTTTCTAGGGCTTCTCTCCCTCCAGGAGTGGTCTCATAAGAATTTTCTGCCTGGAGGTCATCTTTGCCTAGCAGCCAGGTTTCTAAGATGGTGAAGTTTTAAATACAGCCCAGGAGGCAAAATTTCCTCCTGGTTGATAGACAAGTGCCTGAGTTTAGGCAGTGCATTTGTGGTGCAAGAGGGAGGTCAGGAACTGTTGCCATCTTAGTGGGAACTGCATAAAACAGAGATCAGCTTTCTGTGCTGAGCCAACCCTGCAAATCTCTGCTGCCACTTTTGCAGCCTGCAGTTGGGCACAGCTGGGGCACCAAAGTCTAACAGGTAACGGGGCTGTTTTCTGCTGGATGCCAGGTAGGTCATGGCAATGCAAATGCTACGTGGGCCCCTGGCAATTCTGACTCTTCTGGCATGGCCAACCCATTGTGAATAAAGTTTTTGGACTAGGGTCCATGTTCCCTGCTCAGGGAATGTGGCCTTGGGATATTGGCCACACACATGATACACGTTTGCAAAGCCTGACTGTGTGGGGAGCTCCATGGATCAGGCACAGACAATTTCAGATTCACCTCTCTGAGGAATTGTCTTGTCTTGCTTCTCCTGGCAGGAGAGCCCCACTGCAATGCAGGGCAATAGGGAGGACCTGTTGCCCTCCATCACTTGTCTCTGCTAGGTCCTCAGCTTGAGAGTGCCCAGGGGCTCCACTAATGCATCCATGGAAGGAGGGCTCCATTTTCCAGTCCTGGACTCTGTAAACTCAGTGTTTCTACCCTGAGAAATGGCATCACTCCATTGAGAAGATGCGGAGTCCTGCTGCAGGGGGAATCTGTGGCACGATAAATCTATCTGATGAAATTGTTCTGCTCCAGGAATACCGGCATAATAGCACCCCGTGCTTGGCTGCACTCTGTGTCTGCACATCACCATCCTCAGGAGCAATTCACATCTCTCCCTTCTCTAGTGTGGCCTCTAGCACAGGGCTGGTCTTCTCACAACAGCCTGGTTTTCATGGAAGGAGCCTTCAGTGAAACATGCCCCACTGGAGAGCATGTAATGAATACTCTCCAAGGGAGATATTCCCTTGCTGCTCCAAGCTTTGCTCTCCCATCCCAACCCCCTCATGCTCGGCTGTCCCTTGGCTTGGCTCTGGTGCCACAGCCCCGTCTCTGGTTTGGCCTGAGGCTGCCTGGTTGCAGAGACGTGTCCTGAGGCTTTGTGGACATTTGTGAAGGGACCGAAATAGCTTTTATATTTAGTGACTCCTGAGCAGCTTGTCACCAGTTTTTAAGCCTGCACAAGGAATAAATGTCCTCATGTTGTCACTGCAGTGTGGCTTTCAATCGGCACATGGCTGGAGATGCAGAGCTCCCTGTCTGCCCTGCCAACACAAGCTCAGACCAGAGTCCTCTCCAGTCAAACCTGCACTAAGCCCAAGAGAGGTCCCTGCTCACTGTAAGAGATAAGAACCCATCCTAGAAACGTCCTTTAGTGTGGCCAGAAATGAGCCTTGATGCTCCTGCCTTGCTCTTTCTGCCCAGGGAAGTGGTGAAGTCACCATCCCTGGAGGTGTTCCAGAAACGTGTAGATGTGGTGCTTTGGGACATGGGTTAGTGGGTTGGGAGGTGTTGGGTTGATGGTTGGACTTGATGATCCTTGAGGTCTTTTCCAACCTTAATGATTCTACTATTCTATGATTATCCACACTTTGCCTTAGACTGATGTCAAAGATCTGCCCAGGACAGCTTCCACCCAGCTGACTCCTCACTCTATCCCATGATCTTTCCTTTATCCCTGCTCAGCACAACTGCCACCTCTTCCCTTCCTGGGAGTGCAGTCACCCCATTTGCTGGCAAAGTGAACATCCTACAAAGGGCCGTGACATTTGGTGAGGTTGACAGAAGAAATGGAGGCTCTCTTGGGTGAAGAAGGGTCCATGCTGGGTTGGGAAGAGTCAACACAAGGCTTTTGGGTTGAGGAAGAGCCAGGACAGGCTTTGCTGATGGCAGGCAGGAGCCCCATTTCAAACAGTTGCTGTGGCCAGACATCTCACCAGAGGATGAGACTGAGATGAGCTGCTCCAGTGCTGAAGGCAGAGCGATTTCAGAGGGAGATGAGCAGTCTGGTGCCAAGAGGATCTGCACTTGGCTTGAACAGGTTTAGAACTGCACCCAGCACATTGCATGGGGTGGCAAAGTCTTCCCCAGCAGTGACAGCAATTTGGAGATCAACACATGCAGCTGCCCTGGGAGCCTGGAGAGGAGGTGGGGAGCACTGGTATCCCCCTTTGTACAGCCCCTCCTAACCACAGCACACATGCACATCCACAGACATGAAAACTGCAACCTCTGGGCTGGAGCTGGGTGGACTCTGCCTTGAGACGAAACATCCGAGAAGCCTGACAGTCATTTACAGGCTGTAAAATAATAAGGGAGGAAGAAAAGCTAGCAACACCTTTATTTCAGCTTCTGTCCATCTTGCGCTCCAATCTCCAACAGCCAGAGATGGGGCAGAATAAAACATCTGCTTAATTTGACCTGTCGACTCTTCAGGGAGAACTGCTCGCGTCCGCCGATGCGAAGGTCACCTCATTAAGAGGAGCAAGAGCCGCGTCCCCCACCGGGGGAGGCTGGGTGACTCCAGCCTGCTGAAGGGTGACCTTTTCTCCAGGCGCGCATCATGCGGGAGGAGACGGGTCCTGGCACGCGTGCTCCGACCCAAATGGCAGTTAGTTTCACAGACACTTACACGTCCCGAGCACTGGTTTTGAACTTTTCATTCTCACAAGCTTGTCAGCTCTTGAAGGCTGTAAGTGCCTGCGGTGTCTCCTGCTCGCTGACGAGGTGAGCATGATGCTGGTGCAAAAACGCTCCCTCCCTTGCTGGCAGGGCTCGGGGAGAGCAGGATCAGGTTCAATATTCCCATCCACAGGAAGACGTGAGTGCATCTTGGGCCCACCTCGGGTGGACCTTTCCTTCTGCAGTGTGTCTGAGCAGAGCTGTGTCTCAGCTCCCCAGAAAACGGGCAGGATGTGACCCAGACACAGCCAACGCGTGGGATGTATCTGTGGGATGCAGTGTGCCTGCACAGCTCCCCAGCTTGTGGTGCAGAGCCAACAAGGGAGCGTGAGCCCCATGGGATGTCTGCTGGGACCCTGGGGGCAAGCCTTCCTCCCACCCCCAGCGCTCTTCCTCACCCCAGCTGGGTCCCTGGTGTTTGCAAAGCCCCAACCTCTCCGAGCCCCCCGGGCAGCAGGGCACCGCGAGGCCAGCAGCAGCATCTGTGCTGCGAGAAAACAAACGATGCCTGGTTTCCCCCGCTGCCTCAGAGGGGACTTTTTTTTTTTGCCTTTCATGTTATCACCGAGCTGGGGAAGGAGAACATCAACTTTCTTTGCTAGCAAGTGCTGCGTTCAGACCGCCACAGTCCTCCAGCAGCTCGGCAGAGCGTGCCGGACTGCACAGCTCCCCTGAGAGCTGCCCTTCCACCCCTTCCCAGAGCCGGAGAGGAGAGAGATGCCTGCCTCCTCCCTTGCGCTGCCCTCCACAGACCTTTAATTCTTTCTCCTCTGATGTTAATCTTGGAGGTGGTGCACAGGTCAGGTTTAATATGCTGTCCTGGGGGAGTCTCATTTAGAGCCAGAGAGAGGGAGACGGGGGATTCAATTAGGGTTTCCCATGTAGTCCGAGAGCATCACCAGCTTCAAAAGGCAGCAGGCTGTGCTCGGCAAATGCTGGTGGAGTCAGTTTGCTGCAGACCTGGCTTTTACCTACAGCTCAGCCGTCACCCGCTGCCCCCAGCACACAACCCACACCACCGCTGTGTGATGCCCAGGGCCACTCTAGATGCCACTCCTGATTCACATCCATGCATGCCTTCTGGACCCACATGCACGTGTGTACCAGCACCAACTCTGTGTGCTGGAGAGAGAGTGGCTGCAATGGCAATGGCACGTCTGCTCACTCCCCCCTCTGCCTCAGTTTCTCCATCTGGTGAGCAGGAATCAAAAGTCATGGGGGGTAGGGGGGATGGTTCTCCACCACTTAGGGATGGTTCTCCTCTGAGGTCAATGGGGCGGATGCACAGAAACCCCATAGGCACAGGGGTACCTGTCTGCTGAAGCATTTTTTGGGGATGCCAGGGGGACGCTGATGGCTCCAGGCAGCCAGGTCCCCTCATGCAGACCAAGAGACCTCATCCCCATCTGCTGCTTGGGCACGTGGTGGCAGTGCCACCCGTAATGCAAAAGGACAGGCAGTAAAAGGTTGTGATAGGAATCATAAATATCCATTAAACCAGCTTTTAATCTACCCTGCTAACAAGAGGAATGTCAGTGAGCCAGAGACAGGAGCCTGGCAGGCTGTGTGCAGGGAGCAGGTGGCACGCAGACATCAGGGCACTCCAGCATCCCACCATGGGCTCTCGCTGCCCACGGAGAGGCTGAGCCATCTCTGCAGAGCACAGAGCCAGGGGCAATGCCCAGGGATGGGGGTCATGCTGCCATGCTGCCTCCTCCGGGGAAAGAGCTCCAGGCCAGCACACAGCCCTGGGCACCAGCTGCATGGGACGTGATGGGACACTGATCCATCGGGGGAAATACAGTCTGTGCTGTAAGAAGGGAAAGCCACAGCCTCTTTTCCACCAGCATTACCCCAGCAAAGGAGAAAGCAAGTCTCTGCCTTCCCTTGGTGCTGGGGAGCAGAGCCACATCGTAGCCCTTGAAGGCTGGTGGTTCACAGAGGGAAAAACTTGGCTCCTCTCCATCACTCCCCAAACAAAACTCCCAAGTAGATTCTCTCAAGGAAATCCTGTCTGTGCTCTGCTACTCATCCCCTGGTACGTGGACGTGGCTCTTGCATCCCACCTGTCCTGCTCTCCAGAGGTGAAAGGCTCTTCCTGGAGCATCTCTGGGTAACAACAGCATCCTATTTCCTAACTCCTACTGAGGAGTTTCTCTCCACTTTGTGTACAATGTCTTCACCTTCCTCTTTGCCAGCATCGCCACTCGCTATTGATGGCTGTACAGCATGGAGCAGGTCACATCTGGTGTCCTTCCTCTGGTTTCAGAGCAGGACAGACTGCCCCTGGGTTGCTGCTGCCTCTGCCGTGACGCTCTTTGCCGGAGCCAGAGCCAGCTGCAAGATGGCAGCTCACTACCCTGGGAACCCCGGGTCTTCCCAATGCAGACTTTTCCACAACGTACAAATCTGGGGGGAGGTGGGGGAGTGGGAGGGTAGAAATTCCATCCAGAAATATCAAAATGTTTAGCTGGGTTTTGATGCTGCTGAATCATTAAACAGTAAAATGTTAGATAGAACAGAAATGTAGATTTGAAGTAATGCGGTAATATAAAAGCCCAAATGAAATGAAATCAAATGATAACGCCAAATTGAAATGTTCATCTCTCATTGGAAAGAATCCTTTCGACATTATTGAAACAAAATGTGAAAGTTGAAATCATTTGATTTGACACTTCTCCGTACAAAAAAATCATCAGGATCGACAAGTTCCCGGGAGATGTTCAGATTTTAAAAGCTGCTCTGCTGGAAAAATGTTGCCAGACAGAAATAAGGCAGAGCAAAGGAGCTGGTTTCTCCCTCTGCCTCCTCTCTGAGCCAGTGGTTTGACACAGAGGGAAGATTAATGCAGGGGATGCTTGAAAGGGACAGAGCAGGTTCTGCCCTCAGCTTCACTCCTTTACCAACCTGCGCCCTGGCTCCACACTCGGGGAGAGCCACTGGCCAGCAGCCTGACCCCACACCATCCCTGCCAGGGCCACGCCAGCCAGGGACATGCACTGCACCCTGCTCCTCCTGCCCGTGCCTTTTGCTGTTTCTTATCGCTGGCAGCAAGCACTGTCAGTGGCAGCACCGCGGCTCACACGGGAGGTTGTTCTGCAGCAGCAAAGCTGGTGCTCTGGGATTTCACAGCCCATCGACTTGCCCAGTCCTGTCTCTCAACATTTTTGTATTTTTTTTCATCACCCTTCTTGAGTCCAGCACACCTGCCAGAGCAAGGCTTGCTGCGAGATGCTGACCTGGGTGGTTTGCACCCTCCGGCACACTCCAGCTTGCCCAGTGCAGAAGGGAGTGATGAGGAGTGCCGGAAGGCAGGGATGGACCGAAGATAAGTGAGATCCACCCATCTCTGCACATGCTTTGATAACCTGCCACCTGCCTCCAGAAAATGCTGGCCTCAGGGTGTGCAGAGCCCCCAGCCAGGATCTCTGCCCCAAACCCCTCTCCCCTGACATTGCCTCTAGCCTGGCCTGAACGAGCGGGTGTCACCATCCTCCTGAGCTGGTCTGAGCCCCTGCTCCCCCCCTGCATCACCAGGTCTCCAGGGCTTTCCCAGTCTGGCAGGGGAAGGCAGGAGACCTGGCAGTGCCAGCGCAGCTCGGGCAGCAAGTTCCCACAGCAGAGAGCTCAGATTATTGCACAGCAGCGAAGCTGTCCTTGCAGCCCACTCTACAAGGGGGTGGATGTCCAGAAACCCCAGCAGCAGCCAGGTTTTGTGCCTGCGCTGGGTGAGAGCAGGATGCAGCTGGGGCCAAACCTCCCTCCTGGCTTGCTCCCTCCTCTCCAGGCTGCAGAGCTCACCACGGCCAGGGCTGGTGCTAATGAAGATTTCCTGGAGCGCTTGCTTTGCAGAAAATGATTGGTTACACCCAAGCTCGTAATTAAAAAAAAAAAAAAGAGAGAGAGCGAGTGCACTAATGGGTATTTATTTGACTGTTACCTTGTCATGTATTTATCGATGCAGATAAATTCAAAATCATTAAATGCTTTACGGGGCCTGACAATTTACAGCCCCTGTCAGGCTGCGCGCCCTGCCTCTGCGGCAGCGGAGCAGCACCGTGCGGCACGGACGCGGGCAGGGGATGGATCCTGCCTCCCCCTGGCCTTGGCACGGGGTCAGGAGCCAGGCAGGGCATGCAGAGGCAGGGGGTCAGCAGCCCAGGACTAAGTGTGATGTGTAACAAAGGTGCTGAGGTGATGCTGCGTCACGATCTGTGCTCCGCAGGGGTGTGTGATGAAAGCAATAGGTCTCTGCTCGGGGCTGGAAGCACAGCCGGGGTGTGATGGGCACCTCTGGTGCTGCATGGCGGGTAGGAGGTGATTTGAGCTGTATCCCCAGCTCCCCACAGCCCCCATTCTTGACTCAGACGTCCCCGTGTGGATGACAGCCCTGGGCAGACGGAGGAGGAGATGCCTCGGGGGCAAGGTGGGGCTGAAATAATTTGTCATCTCTATGTGCGAGTGGAAACGTCAAGCCAAGCGCACAGGAGCTGCCTGGCAGTGCGCAGAGGCCAGATAGGAGCCAACACGACCACAGCACAGGGGACCTCTTCCTCTGCCTTCTTTGGAGTGGAAACTGCTTTCAGTGCCTCTCCATAGCAGAGACGATGAAGACAGCGGTGGATGAAGGAAGGATGAACAGTTTTCTCAGCTCTGTGACATGCAGCAGGGGCAGCCCAGAGTAGCCACAAATCTCAGGAGAACATCTCTCCAGAGACTTATCAGGTGTGCAGGGGGCATCTCTTGACTCAGCACTTGCATAGCAACAAAGCCCTGCCTTCACGCTGATTATACAGCCCCTAATTACCTGATTATTCCCATTAGCCGAGGCAGGGAGCCCCCTCCTCTTGACGCACCCGCAAGCAGCCTGGGCTTGGACCTGCGTACAGGCACCCTCACACACTGGCTGCCTGTCACCATCATTTTATAGGCAGTGGCAACACTGTCCCAGCACTTCCCACAGCCCCCAGCTGCAGCTGAGCTGGCACAGCCCCTGCCCCCGGCTGCATCCCTATCTCCCAGAGCACACACCCATGGGTGCACATCTGCGCAGCATGGTCTGCCCCTGTGCACACCCGTGCATGTGCTGGATGTGCATGCATGTCTGTGCACACACTCTCCATGTGCATGGTACAGCAGCTCTCCCCCTGCTTCCCCTGGGATTTTCAGGGCGATGGTTTTCCCCCGGGAAGACAGTGCTCACTCCATGGATCAGCTGTTCCCCCCAGGATCCCTGCAGCACAGAGCACAGTAAGCAGCAGCAGCCCTGACCAGGGCAGAGATACAGCCACTGTGTCACCCATCCCGCCTGCTGCCAGGCCACCACATCCCCATGACCCAAACCTGTTCCCGGGACCGGGTCTGAGCAGCATCACTTCCAAAGCAGATGAGGCACCTGCCTCTCCCACAGCTCCGTCCTGAACCAGAACTCGCCATGGCAGGGAGGATCCCTGTGCTCAGACCTGCTTCTCATCACAGCAGGGGCCTCCGAAAGGGAAGATCATAATCTTTATCTGGCCCCAGGCACAGCTGGGAGAAACCCCTGCCTGAGCACCCTGCCTCTGAGCACGCTGCACCCGCTGCCTTCCTGCCCTCGCTGTCTGCAGGCAGCCCGGGAGGCACGAGCACAGCCTGCTCCTGCCCGCGCTGCTCTCCCCGCCTGCCAGCTGCAGCGGAGGGGGCTGATTGTGGGGTGTTACCCCCAGGATGAGAGCCCCAGGCAGCATCCAGACCAGACGGGGTGCTGAGCCTCCCCTCCCAGCAGCTCAGCGCCCACCAGCAATGACGGATGTGGTACTGGTGGGTGCAGCGCGGGCTCGGTGGAAGGCTCTGCGAGAGGTGCTCTCATTGTGCTGGGAGCACGCGGCACAGCAGCTCGGGCGGCATCATTGTTCGGGAGAGAAAAGGCAAGAACTGGGGCGGTGCGGGTAAGTAGGTCACATGTGAGGCTGGAGACGAGGCCACGGGCTCAGACTGTAAATGCAAGAGGGAAAAGAGAGGGAAAAGGGAGGTGGGGATGTCCGGGAATGGAGAATAAGAGAGCGCAGGGGAGCTCACAGATACACGCAGGACCATGTCCCTGCCAGCTGTGCACAGGCACAGAGGTCTCTCTGCTGTATTTCTTGCCATCAGCAGCATCCTAACTTTTTGCTCCTTTGCTACCCTTGCAGTGGGGGAGACAAAGTCCTGTCCTGACCCCCTTGCCCAGCATGGCCCATATCAGAGCTATTGCCTGCTGGGATCTATGCAGGGAGGATGCTCACAGCTGCACAGCCTCAAGCTGTTCTCACTGCTGGGTGCGTAACAGCCTTTATCCTCATGACAGGCACCAGTCATAAAAGTTTACTGCGACATGGAGCTGTACCGGGGCTGGGGGCAGAGGAGCTGCTCGGCCACCACAATTCTGGGGAGACACATCCCCCTGCCTCACAGGGGTGCTGGGCAGCCCTGGTGCCCCCAAGTCAGGCTAGAGAGGCCAGAGTGACCCCAAGACACCCCATCGTGCAGGGGCTTCCCTCCCCCCACATCGCAGGGTGGTCCTGTGGCCATGAGTGGGCAATGGGTGATGGGCACACCCGGGGCAGCATCACTGCGTGGGATCCACACCAGCAAACACCCCATCCAACAGCAGGGATGGAGAAATGCTCCCCTGCTGCCTCCCACGGCAGCACCTGATGCTTCAGCACATGGTTAAACCCTGCATCCTGCAACCTATCGGGCTGTGAAATCCTGAACACAGGCAGAAAATGCCTTCCTCGCCCCTGCGGTGATCAGCTGGTGCCCCTTGGCAGGAGGTGCAATTAACCTTCTCTTGACAAGAATAAATACCAATGTTATTATTGATCATAAAATTATCCAGCCCTTTTCAAGACCCAGCCACAGGATTGGAGTGGAGGGGGCATGGTATCAGAATGGAGCATGCAGAAACAAAGATGCAGCATTTCCAGCGTTCCAGCATTCTCCTGGTGCATGTGGAGGTGAGCTGGGAGATGTCTCCACAACCTCCCACCTTCACACCCCACACCAGCCCACCTGCCTGGACAGTGGGGCTGTCTCAAAGGGCAAGCTGGGCTCAGGTGCTGCAGCTCCCCAGACCTTGCGATGGTCTGGCCCAGGAAGCTGTGTGAGCTGAGACAAACAGGAATTAGGAAATGACCTAAAGGACCCTTGACAAAGCTTAAAATAGAACATGAAACAAAGTAAAGCCACAAAGTAACGACATGAAAAAAATCCCTGGTCTAATCCACCGCTCTAACTACTGGGCAACACAGCACAAAGGAGAGGTGAGGCTTCGTGGTTCAGAAGCTGTGCTCGGTTATAGATTGTGCATCGGGCATTGCAGTGAATAACCGAGAAATGAGGAGCTTCCTAATTCCAAACCTGTCACCTCATAGACATCTCATCCCATACGCGGATGTGACCCAGGGACAGGTCACTTTGGGATGAATCAGGGTGAATCAGGCTGGCCAGTCCTCGCCATAGCCAGCCCCACGCAAGCCATGGTGCGCCTGCAACCCTGAGGGACCTGGCTGCAAGTGGTGATCCCAGACACCAGGGTCTGACCCCCGCATCGGGGCAGGATGCAAAAACCAGGGGGATGTGATGGGGTGGGCTGTTGTCTTTTGGTATCTGGAGCAAACTGCCGCAAACAGTTTAATCGCTGTGTAATTGTGTCAAAGCGTTGGTCACTCACTGAGTGACTTCTGCAGAATGCTGATCTGGGGAAAATCTTTCCTTTTTTTTGTAACAGAAACCAAGAAACTGGAAATTCTCAGGGTAAAAAAAATATTTCTGGTCTTGGTTAGGAAAATCAGGCTTTGGCTGTTGGAAAGCCAGGCATTTTCACCATCTTCTGTCCTGACAGCTTTTGTTTGGGGTTTTTCATTTATGAAAGGAAAGGGTTTGACAGGGAGGGGGAAAACTGATGGCAATGCAGGGAAAAGGGAGAAAAAATATTTCTTCACAAAATTTACAGTGGAAAATAACCAGAGATTTATTTTTTTTCTTTTTCTACCTGCCTCTTTTGGACATCCCTGCTGGAGGGGGCTACCATGGCCTCACACCTTATGCCCAGTGTGCTGGGGGTTTGTCCGTGGGGCAGTGCACTGGCGGGGATGCTGTGCGCTCCCACCCCTTCCCCTCCACGGAGCTGGGGCTGTCGGCAGCGGCGGCTGAACCCAGATTCCAGGGGCGTCATGCTGCCGCGGCTGCTAAATTGGCAGCATGTAAGAGGCATGTCACCTGGGTGACAGGGTGTCTCTGACTGCGGGAGTGTTTGAATACACTGCGCCGTGTGCTAAATACTCCCATCATTACGGCTGAGCTGGAGAGACCGAGTGGGAAAGTTCCCTGCAGTATTCAGAGCAAGGATGGAGGCTGGATTTGCAGAGGGCGTGGGGCAGTCAGCATCCCCCTTGCACTCATGCCTGGTCACGGTGGCCAGTGCCCTGTTGTCCCTGTCCCCAAACCCTCCTGGCCTTTGGAATCAGCATCACTTGCTGGATGGAGGTTGGGCATCTCTCCAGGAGCATGCCCTTGCTCTCTGGACCATCGCCAAACTCCCAAAGGCTGGTGGAAGAGATAGTTATCTTCTGCTGAGGGCAAACGAGGGAGCAATTAATCGCCCCTTTTCTTTAGAAATAGCTGAGAAACCACAGACCAAGGCTGGAGTCAGAGCCGGGCCATGTGGTCGGAGGGGTTTCCCGCGGGGAATACGGAGGCGAGGCACTAGGAGCCGTGTGTCTCTGTGTCTCTGCGACTCAGACGCAGACAGAGGAGGCAGCGGGGAAGCCAAGGAGACAGCTGTGAGCACGCTGGTAACCTCACCCTGGGGGATGGTGCTTTGGGCAGCTCAGCGGCGAGGGGGAGGCTGGGGGTTGTTGTGGAGAAGCTGCTTCCCGCTGCCTGAGCCCCTTGCAAACATGCAACAAAGAACCGATTGTTGTGTGGGAGCCCTTTGCCCCCCACGGGGTGACAAACCAGTGAAGGTCCACGCTTGTCTGTTGGGAGTATTTGCCATCAGTTTTTGCTGGTGAGCATCATGCACATACAGCAGCATGCTGGCTCCTCCATCCACACCCTCACCAGGGACCTGGAGGATTCCCACAGGGTGTGTAAGCTCCAGCATTGGCTGCACCAGCCCTGTCCTGCATCTTCTTATGAGAAACAGTACCCACCGCTCCCCTTCCCCTCTCTCACAATGAAACCCTTCCAAGCAGCTTGCAGGGGCCCCTCTCCACCCTCCCTGCCCAAGGGCGGCCATTCATCATGCTTGTGAAGACCTCCCTGCAGCGGGTCCATCCCAGCTCCCTCCTCTCTGCCAGGCAGACGGGGGCTCATGCCAGCATAAGACCAGCCCCCGACCCGTGTTCCCGGCCCCACTGCACACCAATCGGGCAGCTGAGTCGCCTGTGTCAAATAAGTGACCATGTTGCAGGACAGCACATCCCTACGTCTTCAGGGGGACAGGCGGTGGCATCCCAAGTGGCCAGAAGACCACCAAGGTGAGTAATTTCTGCTCTGAGCCTCAACATAGACCCTGCTGCTGGACAACAGGCCACCTCCATGTGTGCACAGGTGGCTTCAACCTTGCTCTTCTGGATCTGACAAAAATCAGCCAGGTCCTGGGTCTGTTTCCTCTGGAGCCGAGCTCCAGCCCCTTTCCCAGCCCAGCTAAAGGCTGTAGCTGAAGGAGAGAGACTGAGCACGAGGCTCGCAGATGTGTATTCTGCTCATTGCTCACAAATACTAATGGCCCAGAGTTATTAATATTGCCACTAGTCATATCTAGGTAATTACTGCTATTAACCACCAGCAGAACTATTGAGTTCCCTTAATCAGTGCATTATAATAATTGGGACCAAGTGTTTTATAGATCCAAACGCTAATTCCTTCCTAGCACCTCTCCCTCCCTGGGAGGCACTCCTCCCTGCTCGGCTGCCAGCAGTCCCCCAGCCCAGGGGGCCGCTCCCTGCGACTGGAGGTGTGTGACCCACGTGCTGTGGCGTGGATGATGTCTCCCAGTGCAGGGATGTCCCATGCCTCCATCGCATGGGAAATCACAGCTGTAGGAGATTTGGGCGTCCAGGTGCTCCCTGCACAGCACCGGCCTCTGGGCTTGGGCTGAGGCCATCAGACCCATCAGGCTGTGAAAAGTAATCAGAATTTGGTCTGCAAGAAGGGTTTGCAGGAGGGAAGATGTGTCCAGGACCTGTGTGTGTGGTCCAGCAATACCGCAGCTCCCCAGCGCTGGGAGGCAGCAGGACTGGAGGGAGCACTTTGTCTGGTCCCATTCTGTGGGGACAGAAATCTGCTGTGGGTGAGATTAATTGCTCAGTCTGCTATTTACACCGATTTCCTCTTGTTCTGGAAAGCTCTTTGCTACTGCAGCCATCTGGACCTTGGAGCCCAAACCCCCTTGGCCCAGAGCGGGGGGCTGTTCAGGTGGTGATTCAACGGGCTACGTAAGATGAGCATCTTCTCCTCCACACTCCCGGACGAGCTGAGCCGAGACGAGCGGGCAGCTGCCTCCGCATCACCGCTGCCCACCCCTGGTGCAGGCAGCAGGGCTCCTGCCTTGCCCAGCATTTTGGGAGGGAGGGAGGTCACCCGGGGCCAGCTCCTCTCCCAGCTCTGCTTTCTCTAAGCACCAGCAAACCCCCATGCTCCCCAAGTGGTGCCCAGGGCTGGCAGAGCCAGACTGGCTCCAAAATCAGCAGACAGGCGTCTGCCCAAAAAATTCGGACCAGATTTGGGGGGTAAAGTGAGTCCCAAACCGAACCCCGGCAGGGAGGGCTGGAGTCTGCGGGCAGAGGGGGTCTGCAGCCCCCCAAGACACCTTTGTCCCTGTCTAGAGCAGAGCAATGGATCTGTGACATGTTCGTGACTGGCAAAGCACAACCATATGTAATTTAGAGCTGCCCTGCAAATGGAAATCCCTGGAAATGCTAATAAATCAAAAAAACAAGGGGGGAAATTCTTGGGGGGTGGGGGTTAAACAAAAGGTTTTGTTGTGACCGAGCCAACACATTTTCTTCCAACCGCAGCCATTTCACAGAATTTTTTTGATGTTTAGAAAAATAAAATTAAGGGAAACTTTGAAACAAAGTCATTTGGAAGAGAAAAAAAAAATCAAAACATTTCACTCTGAAAATGCTGAAATGAAATGTTTTGATCTTTTGGGTTGTTTTTTTTTTCCCCTCCAAACAAACCATTCAGCAGAATTGACATACTCTTCCAGAACCTTTTGGTGTTGTCAAATCTGAATTTTTAAATTTTTTTTAAAAACCCTGTCAGTGCTAGCCAGCCAGCGAGATGAGTTCCTAGCAGGCAGAGAGGCTCTGTCCTCGGAGGGCGTTCCCTGGTGTTTTTGGGGGGAGCCTCCCCGGTGTCCCCATATGGGGCTGTGAGTCCTGGGGAGAGGTTCACCCCTGCGGAGCAGAGAGCAGCGTCGGAGCTGCGCTGAAGAGTGGAGCTCGTCCTCCTGCGCTCTCTCCCGATGGGACAGGATGGGCCAAGGGACAGTGCTGCAGAAGGGAGCGCACGGCCTCGTCACCCTGGGAGGGGTGAGCCAGGTGAGAGCCACTCCCCTGGGATCCGGCAGGTGAGAGAACAGAGCAATGCAATCAATAGTGCTAATTGCAAAGGCAATGTCTAGCAGAAATAAGACGGTTATTCTGCATCACTAGACACTCTTACAATCAAATCGTCCACAGACAATTAGCTGAGCAGGAGAAATAGGAATTAGATTTCTAATTATTCTGCTGGTGAAAGGCATTTCGGAGCACTTGGAGGACCGGAGGAGGGAGAGGTTTGCATCTCTGCTGGGCTGCAGGAGCTGCAGTCCCTGCTGTCATTCCCAGAGGGTTAGCCGAGCCAGGGAACGAGGACTGCAGCTGGCAAGTACAGACGGCTTCTTGGGAGGCTTTGGCCAGTGCTTATTTTTCACGGCTGGGTTATTTATTTCTTTTATTCCGCTGCCTGCACGACTGAGCAGGCAACGCTCTGTGCTTCTCCCCAGGCGCTCACACGCTGGCAGCACACTCCCGCAGACCCTTGTGCATCCCCCAGCCCCATCCTGGGCTGAGGATGTCTCCCAGCATCGCCCATCCTGCTGAGGGACCACCTGCATCCCCCAGTGCAATCCCAACAGCACCAACCCCATGGAACGAGACAACAGGGCAGGCAAGCGAGCCTCGAGCTCCTGGCCTCGACCCTCCAGTCTGCAGCTCCTCGGCGAGCCCACGTCCCGCTAGACGGCACATTGAGAAAGGCGGGGGAGGAAGCACCAGGATTTTTCTGTTTGTTATTAATGTTCGTGTTGACTCACTCCGGTGGGTGTTGTATGACTCAAGGGAGTCTCCCGATGCTGCAGCTCCTGGGGCCGCGTCGTGAGGACAATGGGAAGTCCTCCCATCTCTGCTCCCCGAGCTGATGGGGAGCAGCCGTGGCATCCCTGGTGCCCATGGGGTCTGGCTGGTTTGCAGGGTGGTCTTGGACCATAGAGGTCCTCGCACCTGCTCCACCGTGGTGGTTGCCCTTCAGGAGTGTTCTCATTACACAGGTGGGTTTGGTTTGGCTGCAGCATCCCAGGAGGGCCATAACCCACCCTCAGGTATAACATCTCCATCGGTGCTGATGGCAACACGCTGCCCTTGTGCAGCAAAAGGGCATGGGCTGGGGGAAAACACCTTTCTAGTGTTTGATACCCACCAGTGCAGTGAGCAAGGAGACCTGAGCGCAGTCCCCCTTCCTTCCAACTCTCTGTGTAAGTCCATCATCCAGCTGCTGCTCATTGCAGAGAGGAGGGTCCTGAGCAGCACCGAGGGGACCTTCTGAGGGGCTTTCCCTGGCTGCTTTTCCATGTCCCCACAGCCTGTTGGAGGGTGCGGGGCTCAAAACACCCTGGCCCTGCCAGGAGAGCAGGGCTGGCTGTGGGTATGATGCAGCTCAGCAGGACACTCCACAGGGACCTGACCCCACTGGCACTTTGGGTCCAGCATCCTCATGGGTACAGAGATAACTCCAGCTGCTCTCCCTCGTGATGCCACATGCAGCAGAGCCACCAGCATCCCTTTCCTTTCCAGCAGCAAAAGCAAGAACAGTGAAGGGAGTTGTGTTACTGCCTTGGACCCCTGAACAGGACCCACTGTCAGGGCTGACGCACCCATCATCTGCAGACAGAGGCTGTCCTGGTCCCTCCTGCATCGCTGCCAGAGCGGGACCATCCTGGGGGAAGAGCTGGAGCAGCCTACAGTGAAACACTGGAACACAGATTCCAGGGACAACACATTGCCCTTCTGAGTGTATCTGGTCTCTGCTGCGACCCAGAGCTGAACACTTCCCTCTGAGCATCCTATCCATAAAAAAAAAGGGTTTGAAGTCACTTCAGAGAGTGTGGCCACTGGTCAACACATTCACACAATCTATCAGTTTGGGCTCAGCAGACACCACCACGGTTTTCCTACACTGAAGGCTGGATGCCCTGCATCCTCACCAGGAACTGCCCCATGTGGGATCCCCACATCCCGGACCCTCCGACACGCTGCCCATGATGGGGCTCATTGTGCAGGGGCCGAGGGGCAGTGGCGCGGGTGCAGGCAGCACAGCAAAGGATCCCTGCCTGCCACGGCACAGAGTGCAGCCTCGTCTCGTGCTGCCAGAGGGATCAGCCCCAGGTGCTGAGGCTGCCGGGGGAGTACAGCCAAACGCAGCCACACAGGCGTGTATTCTCACGCACACGCACACACACATCTATGACTCCCCTTTGCCTTTGAGTCACCGGTGTTAGAAACCTTCTCTGCCAAGAGTCTTCTGAGAAATATTCCCCCCCCCCTCTTTCTCTGCCCCTCCATCTCT
>NW_010143364.1:105981-115978 GCF_000699245.1 Pterocles gutturalis
CTCTGCTTCTCCCCCTCTCTCTCTCTTGCATACAGGCTAATTTTATCTTCTGTCTTTCATCTGCCTGTGTATCTACCACTCCTGACAAAAAAGAGATTTTCACAGATTTTGCTAGTGCTCACCAGCTCTAAAAGCTTTCATCTCCCTCCGACGATGAGTGCATGTCATCTGCTCGCTCCAAATTACAGCAGAGGCCTTCACACTCAATCGGAGCATTTTCTGCCTAATTTCCCAGGCAGCAAGATTAAGTGTGGGCTCGAGGCTTGTCTGCCGTGATTCTGCAGAGCAACCAGCCTCCCGGCTCCCAGGGCTGGCCCCGGGGAAGCCAGGAGCACGCCTCGCCCTGCCTTCTCCAGTGCACAGTCTTCAAAGAAGATGTGCAAAAGCGGTATCTCCCGAAGGCAATTCCTGACCACACATCCCGGAGGGGGATGCTTGAGCAGGGGGTCTGGCAGTGTGCACAGAGCCCTGAGGTCTGTCTGTCCAAGTGAGGTGCCCAGGCGTGGCAGCAGCTCTAAGCATTGCACCCTCAGGAAGACTCTCTGCACCAAACCCACCCTGGCAGAGGCTGGTGCAAGTCTGGGAGGCAACAGCAGCTTTTCTGCACAATGCTCGGGATGTCTACAGAACCAGCAGAGAGAGAGGAGCAGCAGATGAGGGGTTAACTCCCAATAGGGTTTTCATGGGGCACAGCTGATCTGCAGGTCCCAGGTGGGAGTTAATGCCACCCTGCCTGCTCCGCAGAGTCCCCTCCCCGCATCTCCTCTCTGGAAGGCTTTATCAGGAGGGACACAGCCTGGTGACAGGATGGGCTGGATGAGCAGAGCCCCAAGCAAGGATCAGCCGGTACATTGTCATGGGTCCCCAAATCCCACCAGCTCTTTCCTGCTCCTGGCAAGCATCCCACACTGCAGGGAGCTGCCAGACTAGTCCCTGCCCTCTCTGCCTCCAGCCCTCCCTCCTGCACCGCAGAGCATCTCCCTGGTGTGAGCAGGCTGTTGGCCCAGGACTGGCTTCCCCTGGGGACGCACACTGTCACCAGGCACCAGAGCAGGCAGCTCACGTGGTCCCTGTGACCCAGCACCAGCAGGAAGGATGCTGTGCTCAGCACGTCCAATTTTTGCTGGCAGCAGGGGCTGGATAGGGTCCGGGGGGCATTGGTCAATGTTTATTGCACAGGATGATGTACCAAGAGCTCATCATAACAAAATCATACTGGGGCACTGGCTGCAGGGGTGACTGAGGACTGGGAGGACTCAAAGACCTGCACCCTTCCCCATGCAGTGATCTGCACAGGACCAAGGTCTGACTTTCATCCCAAGGGCTGACTGTAGTCCCCGTGTCCCCATGGACAGGTGGCTGAGTTTGGGCATCCCACTGCAGTGCCATTTCAGCTTGCCACCTCTCTGCCTCCCCCAGCACTCCTGGCTGCTGAAACTGAGGTGAACCCATTTATTTTTCGCAACCTCCCCACCATTCAGCAATTCACAATTCACCCTTGGCAAAGAGACTCTCACCAATAAGGAGTTTGGCCCAATCCCCCATCTGCTGACACAGCCAGTGTTGACAGTGGTTTCCAGGCTGTTGATGTTGTCTCCAGGTGGTTTGCAGCCACATCTCAGCTCTGGTCACTGCCTGGGTGAGAGCTCTGGTGTCCACACCAGGACGTGCCAGCTCCTTCCCAACAGCCATCCCACGTCTCCCTGGGCAGCCTGTCCTTGGGGCACAGCCCCGGGTACCGCCTGAGCACGGTGGGGGAGGCACATCCTTGAAAGTGATGCTATTTTTGAAGTAGGCAGAAAAGCCAGCAGAGGATGTCAGGTAGCTCCATCCCAGGGACAATACAGCCTCCTGACCATACTAGCCACCCCTTGCCATTCCCCACCCAGCACCCTTTGTTCTGACCCACAGGTGAGGTGGTCTGATCCCATCCCTTCAATCACATCCGCTCCCAGAGCGCGTCTATGATGCTGCAAGACAAGTGGTGCCTGCTGCCAGGGTGAGGGCACACACCTATTGCAGACCCAGGACTCCCAGGCGAGGAGCCCTCTCCCACCACAGTCGGGGTGAGGTGGGGAGCCAGCAGCTCCTCCCTCATCTCCCCAGCAGGCAGAGCACAAGCTGAGATGGAGTGAGGAGCAGACGGCACGATTAGCTCTGCTCAAAAAGGTCAAAACACTTATCAGACATGAACGACAAAGCTAAAAATACACTCGGCACCTCCCTGGCAATTCTCTCCCAGGGAAGTGACAAGCCGTGGCTGGTGGGATGTGAGCAGGGCTGCTGCACTCCTGGGTGGGTGCCTGGATCAGCAAGGGGGGGCTTTCCCCTTCTCCCATCCCCCTATGGGACTAGGGAAGGGCAGGGTGACACCACCACCAGAGGTGTTGGAGATGCTCTGAGGGTGAATGGGATGGGTGGGATAAGGCACGAGTGGACTGATGCTGCAGCCTGGAAAGCCAGGCTGAAAGTCAGGCTGTGGAGGAGGTGGGGGGAAACTGCATCAAAGCTCAGACATCAGGGGCCAACAGGACAGAGGGAACAAGGAGATAACAAGATGCCACGGATGATACAGGTGAGGAGCTGGAGACACGAGACATGCTCCCTTAGCAAAGAGCCAGTGGGATTACCCCAGCTCACCCTGCTGCTGTCACTCTTGGGTTCCCCTCTCCAGCAGCCTGGCTGCAGGGTGTCCACGCAGAACACATCCTCCCTTGGTGCTCCTGGTCACGCTCAGCCAGGCAGGAGACGTGCCCCACGGCCACATGTCTGGGAGGAACCGCTCACTCCCCGGGCACTGCCATCCCACCAGGGCACGAGCACTTGTGCCACCAACAGAACTGCAGAGTGTCCCACCGCCTCCTGGGGACAAAGCTCCTGGAGCACAAGAGGTGACATTCACCACTAGGACCTGCCTTGATACAGGCACCATCTGCCCCAAGCCTCTTGGATATGTGGTTCGATGCTTTCCATCATGGTGCAGGAAATAAATCTACAAACACCTCTGGAGCTGCCTGGACTCTTCAGGGCTCAGAGCTGCGATGGGAAGGAAATTCTCAATGATGTGGCAACTCTTGGTCCAATTTTTCACTTGAGGTAGGAGCATGCTTTCTCACACCTCTCTGTGCCCCTGTTGTGCCTCTGAGCACGGGTCCTCCCACCTCAGCACCTCCCTCAGCTCAGTGCTACAGCCTGGGAAGAGCCCAAGAAACGAACGGCTCAAGACCCTTGAGAAACTTGGCCTCCCAGTCCTGGTAAAAGAGGGTGTGCAACCTGCTGGCCTCACGGGCAAAGTTCAGTTGTGCCTCTCGGATTTCATATTTAATGTTTTCTTGCTGGCAGAGTCTGTGCAGAGGCAGTGCAGGCTGTGGTCAGGGCTCTGCGGTTGCCCTGGGCTAGCACGCTACTCCCTGGCTCCTGTGGTCACAGGGAGCCCAGCCCAAGACCCGAGGCCATCCCTCCACCAGCGATTCCCATGGTGGAGATGCCTTGGGTGGGACAGAGGGATGAGAAAGTGGTACTTTCCAAGGAAAATTGTTCCAGCCTGGTGTGTGGGAACACAGAGCGTGGGAAAGCTGTGGGACACCGGTGTGACACTAGGGATGGGGACCCATCGGGGATGTGAGCAACTTCCCCGCATGAATCAGGGCTGCACCAGCACAGTCTGCGGTGACAGTGAGGAGAAATGACAGTGCCAATTTGCAGCAGGGCTCCTGAATGCTGTCACTGCCAATCGCTGTCACCACATAGCCTCCAAGACCTCACCTGGGCGATGGTTAAGCTCCTGGTCTCCTCATCTCATTAGGAACGGTTACCGTCATTATCGCTGCATTTACTCCTGCCCTGCACTGTCCCCCCAGCAGCCAGTGCTGCCCCTGCGGGGACGAGATGCTGGAGGAGATGAGCTGCATGCTGCGAGATCTCAAGTCATCTCAGGATTTCCTGGGATGCTCCAGCAGCCAGGACCAGCCCCAACAGCTCTTTGCTGTCCTGTGCTACAGTGCAGTGAAATGGGGACAGCCCCCCCCCATCAAGCCCAGCGCTCTGCCCTGGCACCCAGTGCATCAGCTCCTCGGTGCACAGCCTGGATGAACCCTGGGGTTATGTCTCATGGAGAACAGCACAGCTCACCTCCATGTTCCACTGACACAGGGCTACCTTGTACCCTGAAAACACAGCCTGGGCTGCCCGTGTCCCTGCCACTGTGTCGTGTCCGGCTGCAGGGACATCACTGCTCTCTGCTCCATCATTTCCATCTCCTAGGAGCTGCGGAGCCTGACCATGCCCGGCACAGGAGGGGCTGGGAAAGGCACTCCCCAGAGACCAGAAGCCAGCCCCAAGCCCCGCTGTCCCCAAGGGCTGGTTCTTGTGTCCTTGTGTCCTAGAAGAGATCTTGTTCCCTCCTACATGCACAGCTCTCCCTGTGCCCTGGTTGTGCAGGGAACACAAGGACCCCGCTGTGTCATCCCTCTGCTCCTCTCCAGGGGGAAAAGCAGGAAGGAGGAGGTACTTATGCTTCACCTCCACTTTACCCCTCCTCTAGGCGAGGGCTTTTAATTTCCTTTTACGGCCAGAGCAGCAATCACTAAACGATGTCAGATCCCTCGGTGCAGAGCCCGGGGATCCCCCAGCCTGTGGCTAAGCCCCGTTTGAGCGACAGCCCAGTACCTGCAGGTCAGAGACCTCCCCGGCGCTGCTGACAGCTCTGCTAAAAGCTCTTTGTTCCTCAACCCCCAAGGCCCTGCTAAGTGGTGAACAGCACACAGAGCATCTGTGGAGCCCACAAGGAGGGAGTCCTGGTGGAGGGATGCTCTCTGGGCTGTTTTCCCTGCTCCTCAGAGCCCTAAGCTAACCCTGCTTGCTTGGTGGGTGGTGGATTCATCCACAAGCATGCTGAGCCCTTATACGGGGAGGGCTGGCTCCTCTCCCACGGGTGCGATGCTTTCCATGGATGTGCATGCAGAGGGGACACTGCTGTCACTGCTGGCAGTCCCTGCCGCCTCTCACCCCACTTCAGCTCCCCTATCCCCCTGCACCTCTTCCATTATCTCCGTGGCGGGTGCCGACTGAACCTGTTGATTAGGGATGCGAGCGCTGCCGTTCACTCTCTGTAATCACCCACTTGCTGCAACCTCTCCTGAAAAAGCTGCTGGAGAGCAGGTGGGATTAGCCACCGAGCCAGGGCTCCTTTGGTGGGCGCCTACACCTTTAAATCAGGGAGAAAAAAAAAAAAAAAAAAGCCTAGAGGGCAGTGGAACAATTTTGACTTTAAAAAGAGAGCGAGACAGAGAGAGCGAAGTGAGCGTTAACAACTCCTGATCCAGTCCCTGGGCATTCATTAATGTTTCATGGCGCTTTCAATTATTGCCTCCTCTGCCACTGCCGTCATCTGTCTCTTCAAATCGACGGTAAAATAACCACTCAAGCAGAAATCAACTCTGCTGTCTGCCCGCCGCTCCCCTCCCAGCCTCCGCAAACTCCCTCTCTCCGAGCTTTTCATCTGCGCCTTGCACAGCTCGCCCTGGAAATGCCTTTGCCCCTTCCCCGCACGTCGCGGGTGGCCCCGGCTGGGGACAGTGCTGGGGGGGACACACGGGGGGCCAGGGGATGTGTCAGACCCTCCTGTGTCAGAGCCAGGCTTTCATCAAGCAGATCCCACCCCACACCGAGGGGTTTGTGCAGCTGGCTTGGCCACGCGCTCTGGGGCACAGGGACGATGTGACACCCCCACCTGCATGACCGAGCCCCCCCAGCCTGCATGCACCCCACGGCACCCACCCCATGTGCAGGGCACATCCCACCCACCAACCCCGTGTTCCCAGCCAGGAGACACACAGGGTGTGGAGGCACTGTGTGTACCACACACCCTGCACACACCCTGCACACCCTGCTCTGCACATCCTCTGCAAACCCTGCACACCCTCTTCTGCACACCCTGCGCACCCTCCTCTGCACACCCTGCGCACACCCAGCCCTCCGCACCCACCCGTGAGCATCTCTGCAGAGCAGGACGGCTCTGCCTGCACAGGTAGCGTCGGGCAGGCTGGATGCCGAATGAGTGCACAGGCTCAGACCCCAGCACACTATCACACACCAACAGATGTGTCCCAAATCCCTCCCTCCCCTGCAAACCGTCCCCACGTTGCTGCCTGAGCCCAGCCAGGACATGGGGAGCCCCAAGGCAGGTGTGGGCTCCCTGGGTCTGACAGGGATGGCCCCGGAGTCTCTGGGTGCTTGGGGCAGGGGAGGAGCCGTGCTGGAGGAGGTCACAGAGACTGTGGAGCTGGGTCTGTCCATGCGTTTCACTGCAAGGTGTCCTGGCTCACCCGGGGGAGGTCTGCAGAGGGCTGGAGATGGGTGAGGAGAAGCTGGAGCACCCACAGCTCACTGTAGGTTGTGTGTCTCGCCCAGCTCAGCTCAGCCTTTCTGTGCCTGGATAGTCTCAGATCTTCCAGCATCAAGGCTGCAAACCTTAGACAAGCCCCATAAACCTTAGGTTTGCCTTGCCCAGACTTAATTTCTCACAGTGTCCCTGGGACTCAGCACCTTGGGGTGAAGGAACCAGAGCCTTCAGCTCGGGGCAAGGATCTGTGAAGGACCAAAAAGTGGGTTCCAAACTACTCTGCCCAGCACCCTCCAACCTGTCTGCACACATCATTGCTATCTGGGATGTGAGGAAGAGCTTGTGGCCTCCACCACGGACTGTGATGAACTCAAAAGACCCCGTTTTGATGTCCGTGTTTCTGCTCAGGAAGACAAAAGCATTTTGCTGAGATGAGGTCGTGTCCTTCAATCCCACCCCGCATTCACACCTCATGGAGGTGTTGGGACTCTGTACTTTTTAACATTTATTATTTTCTGAGAATGGAAATAGTGTTGAAATGACTAAATTTCCAGTGGGACATTCCCTATTTAACTGTCCTCTCAGGGCTGGGATTTATTGCTAACAAATGAATCACCCACATCTTGTTGCTATTACCATAAAGCTCTTCTCGCTCCTGGGGTCCTCTCCAGCTCTGGCGTCCGAGTGCTCTCCAAGAGGAAGAGGATGTTCAGAGATGTACCAGGGCCACCTGAGAGATCTGCTGGCAGACGGGCATCCAGGGGCTGGTCAGTGTAAGGACAGAGCAGCACCCCACACCCCCTTTTTTGCCATCTTGATATCTGGGCTCTGCTGCCTGGCAGAGCTGGCTTGTGGTGCTGCTCCTCCCCAGGACAGGTTGCAAAGCAGGCTCCCAGCCCCCCACTGATCTCCTGCCACCAGCACTCCCAGCTGCTCCCAGCAGCTCCCACTCTGCCTGCTCCAGGGAGGCTGGAAGCACAGAGCTCCTTGCAAACCCCCCTGCTCCTCCCGTCCTCCCCCTTACCCTGGTTTTCCTTTTGAATCTCGTTTCTCCCTTTCCTGGAACTCTCCTGGCTGGAGCACGGCTGGAAGGAGCCGAGCGGGGACTTGGCCCCAGGTAGTGCCTGGACCCAGCGCAAGGTTGCTGGGATGCACCAGAATGCCCCAGCAGGAGTTTTACTCTCTCTTTGCTTTCTCTCACTCTTCTAAAGATATTTTGGAGTCCCTCTGATGGGAGCCAGATGTGCCCCAGATGTTTCTGCTTAGCAGAGCGCTGGCCTGCCTCCTGCACACCCTGGAAGGATGTGCGTGTGTTTTGGTGACATCGCCGTGGCCGCGCTTGCCACGGCACTCCCACACACATGCACCACTCACCTCAAGTGTGAGCTCGGGGTGTTGCACGCACGAGTACGCACAAACACGCAGGGATGTGCCCTGGCACAGGCACACAGATGCCTTTCCTGGCTTTGCTTGTGCAGAATGTTGCACATGCTCTCGCACGCACGTGGCGTGAGGAGCATTCAAGCGCACGTGTGTGCATGCACACACCTTCCCCGGGTCTGCACCTCCAGAGTCCATCTCTGGGTCGCTGCGGGTCACAATGCTGGGCACAGGCAGATCCTGCCCTGCAGCTGCTGCTCCAAGAAGAGGTTCTGGAGCTCTGCTAGAGCCTTGCCCTCCTCCGACCCATCGCACTGCAGCGTGGTGGCCTGGCAATAGCTGGAGAGCAGGGGGCTGGCCATCACCTCCTTTTGGCAGAGTGGTTTGCCTGATAGGTGCCAGCAAGCACCATTGCTCCAGCAAGCTCCATCGCTCCAGCAAGCACCATTGCTCCAGCAAGCACCATCGCTCCAGCAAGCACCATCACTCCAGAGCCGCACTGGAGAGCCGTGTCTGCCTCTCCCCATTGGGGCCCGGCAGGAGCCAAGCTTGCGTCTCTTTTTCCTTGTTCTCCCAGCATCAGTGCGATCCCTCAGAACCAGAGTTGTCCAAAATCCCCTGCCAGTGACAGTTCCTGCAACGCCTGGAATCTTCCATGGAGCAATCAGCCAGAGACACTCTGCCCCATTATTCACCTGCCTCTGAGCAGCATCCAGCCCTCCCTCCCTCCCTCCAGACACACACACGTGCACACAGAACGTAGATCACTGCAATATCTCCCCCACGTGCTACCAAAGATGGCCTCCTGCTTGAGAGGGGGGCACCAGGAGGATGCAGCCTGCCGAGGATCAGCCCCCCCAACCTGGTCCCAGCACTTCAGCACTCACTGGGATGGGTCGCCCAGCCCTGGTCTCCCCCCACAGTGCTGTAGAGCCGGGATGGTTGGAGAGGGGCAGAGATGGGGTTCTGTGGTCCCAGCACATTGGGGTCATGACTGGCGGGTGCTGGGGGATTTTTGCTGGCTGGACCTGTGGTGTCCCAGGAGGGAGGGCTCGGTGCCCGGGAGCCAGCCCTGCCGTGGTCAGCACCCACACCCAGGACCAGTCTCCCTGTCCAGGCTCTGGTTTTCATTCCCATTTATGGGCTTGTGTTCCCAATCGCAGTTCATTGTGCAGCATAAATCTCAGCGACGCTGGATGACATTTAAGAGCAGGCGGGTAGGGATCGGGGGGGACAGCGGTGCGGTGGAAGGTGGGGGAGCAAACCCATCGCATCCAGAAATGCTAAACCTCGGATGAACTTGGAGCAATGTGCCTGATCCAGGAGCTCGGAAGTGACCCTCCTCTTGCTAAGCCAGCAAGCTGGTGCAGATGCCCAGGGGCAGGTGGGAGGTCCAGGCTGGGCATCCGAGTGCAGAGCTGTGTGCGTGGGGGGGTTGGCACTGCCTCTCTCCCACCGCCCCCTCCTCCATTTCTCTCTGCTCACGCTCCCCCTCTCTCTCTCCTAATCCCCACAAATGCTAAGATATTTAAATGTGGTATTTTCAAATCTAATCAGCGTTCCAAAGCTGTGCTGCCGCCACTCAAATTTAATTTGATCCATTTACCAGCTTTGTGGTGCATCTAATCAAAGAGAGGGAACAATTAGGTTAATGTCAGGGGTCACCTCGCCATCTCCTGCACCACTCAGCAACAGGAGGCATCCGTGGTGAGGCTGGCCCCAAGGAACAAAAGCAGGAGACAGGGGTCTCTGGTGCCTGGGCTGGAGATGGCCACGGAGATGGAGGGGGTCCCGGGCCATGCACATCACAGGGATGGCGAGGAGGGAGGCAGCCTGGCCAGGGAGGATGGGATGCTTCATCCCTCTCAGCTTCACTGTGAGCAGAGACATGGGCTGTGCAGGCCAGCCTTGTGTGAGGGTGGGCATCCTCATCCCGCCATCTCTTCACCTGTCCATCCCTAGAAGAGGCCATCCCGTGATGTTCTTAACTTGGGACTGCTACTGCTACTTGTACAACTCGGTGACTCTTGACACAATAATCTGGATAAGCCAAGCTTTGTGTCTCCCAGTACCCACACCTGGTCCCTGGTCGGGGCTGGTAGAGGTTCAGGTAACTAAACCCCAGCCAGTCTATCTCTTTGCTTAACCAAAGCTGCAGTACCGTGTCATGCGTGGGGTGAGATCACTCCAGATCAGACTGGCCATCACATTTGCCAGCTGGTGATGGGCAAACCAGATTTCATGAGACGGACCAGACAGGATCTCAGTTCCAGC
>NW_010143364.1:115992-122946 GCF_000699245.1 Pterocles gutturalis
AGGCAGTGCCATGATGCCAGGGCAGAGCAAGAAGCCCCTTTCCTCTGCTTTACCGGGGGTCATGGTTCTAAAAATTGAACTTCTCCACCATGTTGAGGTTCATCTCGCAGGCTGTCTGTGCTCTTCACTCATGCCAGGGCAGGGCTCAGCCCCATTGGGATGGGCCCCTCGAAGGACCAGGGGATGTGGCATTTGGCCTCCTGGGATACAGGCTGCAGTCTGGTGCTGGGCAGCTCTGAAGTTCTGCACGTTCCTGGGCACAAACATGGTCAGGAGGAGATGAAGATGAAAGGTGAGTGTCTCTGGTGCTGCAGTTTATATCCTAGAGCAAGGGATCCCTCCCTCCTGCTCCCCTCCTCCCTGCCGCTGAGCAGCACACTTTGCCATGCTCCCGAAGCCTCAGCCCATCCCTTGCCTGCGGGGACATCCCACTGCATGGGCTTGTTGGGCTTGGCTCCAGTCCCCCTCAGCCCCCAAACCCTGATCTTGCTGCAGGTTCTGTGCGGTGGGAACGTGAGGGGCAGGGTGGGGAGCAGAGCTGGTGGGGACAGTGATGGGGACAGAGCCCAGCCAGCAGGACCCCCAGCTGCAGCACTTGGGGAGGGATGGACAGAAAGGGGAGGGAAAAAAAGAATGAGCTTAGGATAGATTTCTTGTTTCTTTTTTTTAATGTATTCTTTGAAAGACTGGAAGAAGTGTAGAGGAGGTGGGTGTGGAGAGAGATGGCACGTGTGATGCTTGCTGTCCCCCCTCCCTGCCACAGACCTGAGCCCAGAGCGACCACACCAGGGTGGCAGTAGCTCAGGAGATGTCGGGTGGGTTTTGGGCACTCGTGGGGTGCAGGGGTGCCATCCCAACTAGTTTCTGCACCCACAGTCCTCACCGACACCAGCTGATGTGCATCGCCCTCCTGCTGCAGCGTTGGTGAAGCCCCTGGTCTGAGCTGGGGTGGGGAGCATCAATGCTGAGTTTGGGAGCATCAGGTATTTAACTTGAAATGGACTGAACCAAAAAATAAGCTTTTTTCTCACCACCCATGAAATTCCTAAGCCAAACTTTAATTGCTGTTGTAGAAAAGCCTCAATGCCTCAAAACCACAAGAGGAAAAAAAAAAACAAAGGAGCAAATACAGGAACAGAGGCTGTGAAAATCTGGGCCAGAAAACAAAACAAACCTACAAAAAAATGGAAATAAAAACCTCCCAACCTCGATTGCTACAAAATACATTGTTTTTTCAGGATTTTCTTTTTCCCCAGAAGAAATCCTCTGCCACTCCACGAGCAGCCGCAGCACTCTGACATGTTCCCCATGCCTGGGCTTCCTAGCATCCCCTTCCCCAAGCCACGGAATTGCCACTTCACTGCTCCCAGCCAGAGGGAGGTGGTCTCACACCAGCTGGTTTGGCATTGTCCCCCCGACTGGACACTGGGAGGATGCTGAGCAGGACAGTAAAATTTGGAGCTGGTAGTGAAGAGGGGGCCAGTCCTGTGACGCCGATCCCAAGCAGACATGTCAACCCTGGGGAGGGAAGGCAACGCAGGCAGTGAGCTCCCATCGAGCCCCAGGATGTAGAGAGCAGGTCCAGCACTGCCTGTGCTGGCGGGGTGTTGGAGGGTGAGCTTGCGAGCACGTACATACACATCTGGCTGCGTGCCGGTGCGTGTATTTTGTGATCCCAGCACCTGCTGTGGGTGTAGCGCTCCCAGATCAGTACCTCTTGCTCCTGTGGGACCAAGCCCACTGAGATAAAGAGGAGAAGAGGAGTCAGAGTGGAGGCTCAGGGATTTAGCTCTGTCCCCCATGACTTTCCAATCCCCTCATGTCCCAAGGACACAGATGGATACGTCCAGGTCTGAAGCATCCTCATGCACCCTCTCTGCTCCATCCTACATACCCTCCCTCCCAGCTGTCCTAAAGTCCTTTTTCCCCAGGGTTGTAACAGCCTTTCCTGCCAATTCCCCTGTGTGCTTCCCGACAGCAGCAGGATCTCCAGGACTGAGGCACACGTGCCATCACCCATGGCCCAGGTCCCACGTCACCACTCTGTGCCCGTGCTCCCTAGGGCAGCAGTGCAGCCCCTCGCTGAGCCGTGTCCCAGCCTCCACAAACAGGTTGTAAGGATGTTTCTGCACTGTGTGATTTAAATACACATGCTTTGCAATCTGCTGCAGAGCAGGGGTACTTGGCAAGGCTCCCCTGCCCAGGCTGTTCAGGGACTCGGGCTCAGACACAGCTGGGGTTTCCCAGCCTAGACCAGGCTTAACGCAAGCGAGGAAGAGGAGACAGAGATGTGTCCCCCATGCTCCCCGCATGCTCAGCAGGATGAGGCCCTGTCCAGCATCCCCTCCACACACTTGCTGCTTCTTCCCAGCTTGTGGGTGCTGGGCAGGGTTTGGTGTGTAACCCCCCACCCCGGAGCTGTGCCCTGGTGGGGTGTGGAAGGCAAAGGGGGGGATGCTCTGGGAAAAGGGGCACTCAAGGCAAACCTGTCACATTTATTCCTCTCGTGGGCAGGAGGGCGGGGAAGCAAGAGTGCAGGCTGGAACCCAGAGGCTCTGCCAGGACCTCAGTGCTCCCCACTCTCATACTGGGGCTGGCCAGGCCCCATGGTGGGGGCAGGGAAATGCTGCTCTGGGCCCTGTGCAATGCCTGCCTTGGACTCTGTGCCCAGCAAATTGTCATTTACCAATGCCAGCACAGCCCACAGGCTTGCTCTGAGCCCTCTCCATCCCCAGCAGGCTGCAGCATGGACTTGGGATGCTGCCTTTAGCAGCCCATCTTCTCCAGAGAGCATCTCCCTCCCCAGACAGAGCTTCCTCTCTGGGTCCACACAGCCCCATGCACAGCAGACCCAGGCTGATAACAAGAGCTGGATCTTCAGCCCATTTTCCTGCACTTCAGCATGTGCGGGGCATGGGAGCACTGAGCTACCGTTTCTTTATGGACCATGATGGAGCTGGAGTCTCTCCATTACAGGGAATGGGAAAACATGCCTGCTGGAGCCAGCTGTAATTTAGGACAGGCATTTTCTCTTTCCTTGTAGCCTCCTTCCATCCCTTCTGCTACCTGCTGGACCCCTCCACCTCCCCTTCCCCTGTAGTCTGTGTGTCTCAAGCCTGCAGTCTCCCTCCTCGTCCCCACATCCCCTTCCCCACCACGAGGGTGCCTCTCCCACTGCACTTATCACACCCCTGAAGCCAGTGGCTGCTTTGTGGATCTGTCCAGGGAGCAGTTCCTGGCAGGAGGATGGGAAGGAGAAGAGCCAAGGGGCTGGAGAGTCCAAACTACCAGGAGGTTGGAGAGATCTTCAGGGGTAGGAAGCCATTGGGGTGACTCCCCCGCTGGGATATCTCGTGGAGCTGGGGAGCTGGGAGAAGGTAGCATGCACTGCCGGCACGGGGGACCCTCTTCTCTTGTGTCTCAGCCCTCTCATCATCTCCCACACCCTCTCCCTGTTGTTTCTTCCACATACCTCCCTCTCCATCACCCCCTTCACTCTCCCATCTCCTTGGCTGTCCCCCTGTTTCCTGCCGGGGCATGCAGCCCACTCCCACCCCGTGCTCCTCCCCAGCAGTGAGGAGGGTGGCTGGGGGCCGGGCTGGGCTGCAGCACCGAGGAGCGTGCACGGGAACATGCGTGTGCGCGCTGAGGACATGGGAACAGTATCAGAGAGACAATACCGGGGAAGTGAGGAACACAGAAAGAGTTTGAAAAGCCTGGCCCCCCCGGTTTGGTTGCAAGGAGTTAATACTGTGATCTGTTGCGTGAGTTCTGATGAGAAGCTAGTTGACATGCAGTGCTGGAATAATGAAACGTAATACACATTAATAGGACCTCCCTCTGTGTGATTGCTTCTGCTCCACTAGCCCCATTGAAGATTTCACTTTTCTTTTAACAGTCAGAATAACAGAATGTGACATTAAGTCTTTTACATGCAGCAATTTATTTTAAAATATTGGGGCACTCAAAACAGTATCCAGAATGTTAAATAAGATATGCATGAGATGGAAATCAGAGCAGCACTGCAGTAAGGAGACAGGAGTCAGACAGAGCCTTTCGCAGGCAAAGGCAGCTCCACTTGTATTCTTAATTGCTGTTTAGGGCACAAAGAAATAGCCAAGTTGGAGAGAGCCCTGAGGTACGAGCATCTGATCCTCTTAGCTCACAGGTCCAGATGGGAAATCAATGGCCAGAGTGGATCCCCCCTTCCTGCCCATCCCAAGGTCAGGCAGATGACACGAGTGACCTGGTTCAGTGCCCTGCGGGGCTGCAGGTTCAGCCGGCGCACAGCCTGGTCCAGCGCCCAGCAAGCCCAGGGAGGGTCCAGTGCTGCTGGGCACCTGCATCTCAGTTGTGCTTGCACTGAGAGAGGATCCTTCCTGCTTTGCAGAGCACACTCCTTTTGCTTCATCTTGGAAATGCAGTGGCTTCTGGAGTGGAACTTGGCAAAGCTAACAGAACTGGGGAGCCTTGCAAGGCTTCCCGGGCTGGCGTCAGCCACCAGCGGTGTGCCAGAGCTTTGCTGATGCTGTGACCACACTGATCCCACCTCCAAGACCAAAGCTGGCTCAGCAATGGAACTGGAGCAGGGTGGTATGCCCAGGAAGCTTGTGCCTACATCAGAAACTTGTGGGATCTGCAGGGTTTGTGCAGCACCTTTCCATGTGCTGGGTCACATCCTTAGCCCTGGGGACTCTGCACCATAGAGCTGGAGCATCTGCAGATCACAGAGGAAGGAGACTGGGGACATCAGGTACCAACATCTCCCCAGCACCACTGGTTACTGCTGCAGGTGCTAAGGCCATGGGAAGGCAGAGCTCACATAGCCTGGAGCATCCTTTAAAGGACACGTCCTTCAAAAGCCTCGTTGGCTTCTGATGTTTTTGTCAGATTTTCACATTTTTCTCTGGGAGACTTGAGCATGATGAAAGATGTTCACTCACCCGTTGCCTCCAGTATCTGAGGCCAGGCAGGGCTGGGTCTTGGTGAGGCAAGACCGTGGTGGTGTCCCACTGCACCTGACCCAGAAACACCAGTGTAGGGCAGAGAAACCCCTCGGTCTGACCCACGGCTGCCTGTCCCTCACCCTCCTGGTCAGGACAGATTTGCCCTGGACAGCCAAGTGCAGAGATCAGCCACTGTCCTGTCCATAGATTGCTTCACTGAGTCACCTCAGAGCAACCCAACAGGTGGGACAGAAATCCCAGCGAATGCAGGGATGCAACTGCATCTATCAGCCTGAAGGGAGGGGGAGCGCAGGACCCGGGAGCTGTCAGCCTTGGTAAGGGGAGCCGGTGTGCTGGGATGCTCATCAGAGCTTCCAAGAGCAGGGACTCAGTGCTCCCAGAGAAATGCCCAGGGACCACGGTGCTGTCCGGATCCTGCCGCTCGTCCTCCCCTTGCTGCTCATCCTGCCCGGTGCACAGCACGCTGCCAGGAGGGGTGGGCTGTGCTGCACATTGGCAATGTGGTACAGCTGGGTGCTGGGATCTGGGGGGACCCCCTCTCCTTCCCAGGGGGGGTTGGTCTTCTTTCAGGAGCCCCAATGCTGGACGCAAAATGGGGCTGTTCTTCCCAGTGGGGTGATGGATGACAGATGAGCCCAGGGAGGAAGCACTGGGTTTCTGCAGGTCCTGGTGCTGCAGGAGAGGCTCTGTGCATCTTTTCCAAAGCATGGCATAGTCTGATGTGACTCTGAATGCCAGCAGAGGAAGGATAGAATCAGAAGCTTAGTGTTTTCTTTGCTTTTTTCAAGCTGCACATACACAGTAAAATAATTTTTGATAACAGCCTTGAAGGACCCACAATTTGGACTTTAATTCTAGACATCCTTCAAACCCCCCCCCCCCATAGGATGCCCATTGATTTGTGCAAGAATCGCAGGGGAAATCTTGTGCCTGTTACACCAGGCATCCAGTTTGCCTAACATGACTCCAGAAAAACGACCACATCCCTAAAGCAGCCACCAATTTGTTTGTCATCAGCTGGCACTGCCCTGCTGACAGGGGTTGGTGTCACTGGTGGCTACGTGGCAGGTCCCGCCCGAGCTGCTCCATCTGCCCCGCACATGGCATCTGGGATGGCAGTGCCTGCTGACATGGGTGACGATGGCTTGCTGGCTTCTCTTCCAACACCAAAATGTTTCCATTGGGAAAACTGCCTGCTGATTTCTTTTTTTCTCCAGGAGGGGAGATTGCAATGATGCTGCCCGGTTCCCTGTCTCCAGGGACACAGCTCCCCTCCCTGTGCATGCCAAGGTCTCCGTTCTGCTGGGCTGGAATTTCCCCAGAAATCTTTTCCTGCCAAAGCCCTCGTGTTTTGCATTCATCCTCACTTGGACTGAACCGTACTTCAAAGCCAGGACATATTTCCAGGGAGGGGACTGGCGCTCTGCAGCTAGCTCTAGTCACTGTGAGAGCCGGGGGGTCCCCACGGTGCCACCCCAGGGGGGCAGGACTCTGCAACAAGCCATCTGAGGACCCTCTGCTGCTCCTGGACCCCAAACCCAGCACTCATTTGCTCCTGACCTTTGCAGCACCCCAGACACTGTCCAGATGCAGCCTTTCAAGACATCTTACTTGGCTGCGCTCGGTGGCATCGCCCGTGGCCCTGCTTTTGGGGCACAGGTCTGATGGACGTTGGTCATCCTGCTGGGGTGCAGGTGCTAAACTGTCCCAAACCTCCTCTGCCAAGACCTGGGGCTGCAGGTCAGAGGCCAGAAGCAGGACTGAGAGGCTGAGGACAGAGCGGGGGCTCCCTACCCACAGCGTCCCCTTCACGGAGGTGGTGGAGAGCTTTGCCCTCCCTGCTTGGCTCCAAATCCCACTGATCCCAATGCCAGGCAGCACCTCCCCACTCCTGCAGACCACATGAAGAGTTGTCCCCATGTGCCCTTTGCTGGATTAAAGTACTGCTGGGGAGATTGGAATGGAATGGAATGGAATGGAATGGAAT
>NW_010143364.1:123294-126749 GCF_000699245.1 Pterocles gutturalis
GTCTCTCCTGTAGACCCCTTAAGGGGGGACATGTCCTGTGAGGACGTAGGTTGTCCCCAGGCCAGACCCTCACACCCAGGGCAGTGCTGGGATGGGAGCCTTCACCTCCTGCTCCAGCCACCCACCCCAGGCAGCAGGACCATCCCCTCCCTGCAGCACTCGCCCACGCACGTTGCAGGGGTTCGGTGGGGTGTTCGGATGAGGGTCCCCTCCCCAGTGACACCTGCAGTGCCTGGAGCACTGGGTGCAGTCACAACCCACGCGTATCAGGCTTCAGCACTCTCAAAGTGAGAAAAAAAAAAAAGCACCAGCATCCTGCAGGAGAGCTGCTACAGCGCTCCCAGGTAAGAGCCACTTCTGGCGGCACTCGTGCCCTCTCTGCAAGCAGGCAGGGAGCAGGCAGCTGCCCGCGGGCTGCACAGCTGGGCGGCAGGAGCGGCACACCTGGGAGAGGGGCTGGGGGATGCTGAGCCACCAGCCACACCACAGCCCTGACCTCTCATCCATCTCCAGAGACCTGGAGCCTCTTCACCCTAGAGAAAGCCTGACCCCCTGCTGCGAAAGGGGCCTGGGAATTTGTCAGTGTCCTTCCTGCCTCCCGAGCAGTGCCAGGCTTGTCTCCGTGCCAGCTTCACTTCAGTATTATTCTAATTTAGGGAACTGATGCAAAAGGCTGTCCTGGCAGTCCGACTTGGCTTGGATCGGGGTTATTTTGGTTTAGCTTCAGTCATCTGAGGACAGGTCACACTTTATCCCAGCCTGTCCCTGCACAGCCAGGGTTTGCAGGGGGTCACAGCCAGCCACGGAGCGGGTTACAGAAAGCTCACTGCCTGAGCCCAGCGGCTTTCGGGATGCACAAAGACACTGGGATGCAGCCCAGGAAAACTGCGCAGGGCTTCGGCTGTGGTTTCGGAATATCCTTAGTCCTGCTCAGACACCGGCACTCCCCTGGGTGTGCTCTGAAGCATGTTCCTGAGCTGGAAACAGGCTGACACGAGCCCAGCTGGTGACAGCCCCGTCCTAAGCTGTGGTCACAGTCAGCTGCCCACCTGTGACGCTGGTCTTTTGCAACCCCTCCGCCAGTGCTGCTTTTATTCCCCTAAACCTCGGCAGGTCTATGCAGCGTGGCTGGGGGAGGATTGCCTTCCGGATGGGCTGGACAGACCTCACCCCCTCCCGTCCCTGTATCTGGGTGCAGCTGGCACCGCAGTGTCTGCCCTCCTCTGCTGCTGCCACCCACTCATCCCCCGGGTTAAACAGGGGAACATGGGGGTGGGATAAGGGCTGCGGCATCTGGGAGCATCAGCACAGAGGTGGTAACAGTCCCCTCTGGCACTGAGATGCCAAAAGCGGGGCTAGGGAGGATGTGCTGCTGGCGGGGGTGTGCACAGCACCGCACAGGATGCAAGTACATCGTGGGTTCCTAGTGCTCACCTCTGGCACATACTGGCACAGCCCCAGTTTGACAAGCCCAGCCTTGTTGCTTCGGGGTTGGATGTGGGGCTCACCTCTTGTCTGTGTCTACGTGGTAAATTTGATATGTGTTGCTGCAAACTGAGGCAAGGGAAAGCACAACCCAAGTCCCCACCGTGTCCAGGGAATCCCCTTAGCCTCCAAAACAGGATGCTGAGTCCAACCACCACCTGGGAATGGTCCCCAGTGCCCTGTGTCTCCAAGCCCACGCTGTGTCTCCTCTGTCCCCCAGAGCTGGTTGTCTCAGGACAAAGCTGTGCTCCAGCTGTTTTGATGGCTGAGTGCCTGTGCACAGGATCAAGCATCATCTGCTTTCCCAGCAGAAACAGTTTCTTCTGCACAGCTGGGACCACAGCATGCGGTGGAAATGCCAGTCCTGTGCTGGGGAAGCACCTGAGCCAGGCACAGAGCGGGGCTGCCCAAATCCACAGTGGCCAAAGGATCCCAAGTGTGATGTGCCGCTGCTGGGAAACGGCATGGCTGCAAGGGAATCAACGCTCAGCCCCAAGAAACGTGCTTTTCCCTTGGATTTGAGCACGAGGGTGCTTCCTTCACACACTGTCATGTTGTCACGTTGGAGCAGGCAGCCCTGCTGAGCCCTGGTTTTTATTTAGCTGAAGCCACAATTCCCTGCCGATCGTAGGGTCTGAGGCACATGCATGCTGCAGAAAGGGAAAGGAGCCACCCGGGCTTGGCACCCACACCCTCCCGTTTGGTTCAGGGAGACCCTTGAGGAGGTGCAGCGGCAGGACAAGTTTCATGGCTGAGGGAAGGAGCAATAGCAATGCCATCACACGCCCTGTCTGGAGTGAAGCTGCAAAGCATCCCGGAGCTGTGGTCTCCTGCAGAGCAAAATTGCCCCCCACGTCTGCAAGCCTCCAGGCAGGAGCTGGTGTTGAGAGGGGACAGCATGTAGGAAGCAAAGGCTGAAGCTTCCCAGGGGCCCAGCACTGGCAAGAGAAGATCTGGAACAACTGGCTGAAGATGGATCTGTTTGAGCAAGGTGATTCCCAGGGTAAAGGGGATCCCAGTTCAGTTTAATGGCACCACATTCCTCCTGCCTTAAGGACCAGGGAGCCCAGGACTTCCCCCAGGGTTAACACATGTGCATGCAGTCTGTTTTGTAAAGCTGTCTTCTCAAACCCCAGGAAACCTGAGACCAGAGATACGCACGTCCCTTAGAAGCCCCTTCAGGGAACAGGGAGCTTGTAGGCAACTGGGAGCCAGGCAGGGCACAGCATCTACAGAGACCTCCTGGAGGTAGTCAGCCTGGTGCTCAGCCTGCTGTCAAGCACGTGGCATCCCCCAGCTGCAGGCTGGGCATGCAACCCAGCCGGTGGAGCTCATTGGAACGGACCCAGGGGCTACGATCCCCGTCCACTGCACCTGAGCACAGCTGAGACCCAGCTTGGCATCCCAGCAGATGCTGATGGTGCTCAGGCAGCAGCCTAAAAAGGAGCCTCAGCCTAGTGCAGCTTGTTTCGCTGGAGCCGGGTGATGGCAGGACTCCATCGCTCCATGCCTGAGCAGGACACGCCTGGCCAGCCCTGCTTGTCTGTGCCCCACAACAGCAATTTTTACCCTGAGCAAGCCCTGCAGTCATTGCAGCTCTGCAGGGATGGCTGACACCAGTGAACAAGAGCGAAGAGGTGCAATGCCCCCTCCACCTGCCCTCCCTGGTGTGGGGAGCTGCTGGCCTGGGTATGGCCATTCACCTGGGCTGGAGGAGCTTTTCTCCTGCTCTTTGTGCAGCAATGTGTTGCCCCCGGGACTCAGGTGGCTGGTGGAGGCATTGCACTGTGTGTGTGTGTCCTGACTGCTTTAAATGCCTGCTCTATGCAGTTATTAGATGATATTTATGGTCCTTATTAAGCAGCAAGGAAAAAAAAGAACCCTCCGATACATGCAGTGAGAACTTGAACTCACTCGGATATGCAGACAGCAGGCGCCATCCGAACACGGATCCTCGACGCCCGCGGCAG
>NW_010143364.1:126783-128143 GCF_000699245.1 Pterocles gutturalis
CGGCGGCGGGAGCAGGCTGGGAATGTTCCTGGCAGGGCTGCACAGCCCAGCAGCGCGCAGCGGAGCAGCAGTGGGGATAAAGCACGGTCTTGTTTAGCTGATGGAGAAAATGCCTCTTTCTGTGCCTATTTACCGCATCCGGTGTCAGGGTCCACAGCAGGGGAAGAACACGTGTTCCCGTCTCAAAGGGCTCTCCTTGGTCCAGTGCCACGCAGCCCCTGAGCTGCTGGAGGGGCTGGTGCATGTGCAACACATCTCGTGTGTGGGCATCGCCTGCTCCAGACCGGCCAAGGGCCAGGACACTGAGTCCCAAAGGTGCTGTGTCTCCCCAAGGTCACCGGGAGGACTGGGGAAGAGCCAGGAGCAATGCTGAGTCCCATGGCTCTTGGAAGAATCCCTCTCTTGTCTCTACAGCCGTGTACAATCTAGCAGCGCGGTCTGCCGTGCCCTGTCTGCTGACAGCAGCGCAAGCATCGCGGTGGCACGGTCCCACCTCCCCCTGGGAGCCCTTGCGGTGGGGGGCAGATGTCACCTTCCCTCAGGTCCCTGTGCCAAGGTCCCCAGAGGTGGCTGCAGCCCCCCTGCCTTTCGGTCCTGCTCTCCCCCGAATCGCGGTGCTGCTGGGGAGTGGCGATGCCAGCGTGTGCGGGAGACCTCCCTGCGCGGCTGTGACTTTGTAGCTGTGGATTTGTAGCCTGGCTGCTTCCTCGCTCAGCATGGAAGACACTCTACAATTTTTTAATTTGCCAAAAAAGCCCTCTTTTTAGTTTACAGGGACAGAAGGGGGACTTTTATGTGCAATCTGTACAGCTCTCCAGAAAGCACTTACATTTATGATGTTCATGAAATTTATAGCCAGTTGGCAGTGCTGCTCTCTCCTCTCCTCTCCACCAGCCACCCTGGCAGGATGGCAGACTATAATAAGCAAGCCACACATTCAAGTGGCATAAAAGGCATTTCTACAAGTTAGCCTCCTGCCCAGTCTTATAAACTCTAACAAGTCTCTAACAAGTAGGCAGGATCTCTTTATACCCAGGGAGAAAAAACCCTTTCAGAAATGGCCTTTTCACAAAGCCCACACCTTTCTTCTAATTAAGGTTAAATAGCTCCATGTTTTCTGGCCAATTTCGTTCCTTCCCCTTATTCCCCTCTTAACAAGGCAGCCTTTAAAAAGACATCACTAATTGGTGTCTGCTTCTCACATACCATGCGTGCTTTGATAGTCAGTTAGAAAGCCTTCCCCATCGATCAAACTTCCACTGAAAGGCTGCTAATGTGCTCCATGTGTCTGCCACAGGACAAAGCCAAGTGGCGGGTCCCCAGCTCCCTTCTCCTCCTGTTCCCATACTCCCTCCTGGGA
>NW_010143364.1:128174-129861 GCF_000699245.1 Pterocles gutturalis
CGCAGCCAGGTCTGCCCTGTGGCTCCCCCCGGCACTGGCCTCCCTGGGAATAGCCCAGCCCCAGCATTGAGAGCGGTGCGGGGAAGAAATGACTCCACGATGTGTGTGGCAATTCGGAAATTAATGGGGAGTGGTTAAATGTTAAGGGTAGGATCTAAAACAGAGCAGGCGAGAGAGCAATTGTCAGGCTGATGAGGCTGGAGGAAGGCCAGCGAGCAGTTCCTGCGAATCCCAGTCTCCCCAGTGCTTTCTGGGCTATTAAGAGACATTTTCCCGGGGAGAGGGCTGGGGAGGGGGATGCTGCCATTGCAAGGGGCAGTGATGCCCTTCGGCCCCCCAGCCCTGCCAAGGATGGGTTTGGGAAGGATGGAGCAGGGCTCCTGGGTGAGCTGTTCCCCTTCCCTGCACCCCGGTCACTGCACGACACAGGCTGCATCTGCAGCTGGTGCAATCTGCAGCTCATCAGCCCTTCTCCAGCCAGCAGGTCAGAGCCACTGCAGTGCCCTTGGGGACAAGCCACAAGAGATGGTTGTGCTTAGGAGAGCACTGCAAGCCAGACCCTCCCCAGGACCCTGCTCCATCCAGCCCGAACTCCTTTGCTCTGGCCCTGCTCTTGCAATCCTGCTCCTCACCTCCGCCCGCCGTCCCAGGGAAGATGCTCTGCCATGTCCCCGCTTGGCTGTGGCTGTCACTGTGCCAGCTGCAGGCTGAGCTCCCCACTTTGAGCAGGGCAAAGCTCCCGTTCTGTGCTGGGGACTCAAAGCACCAACGGCTTAATGGGTGGCTGCAGGAGACAGCACCCAGATGGGCTCCCAACCTTGGGGACACACAAGTGGGCTCATGTCTGGAGTCGGAGAGATCCAGGGTCTTTTGGAGGGGATGTCAGCAACATGCACGGGACAGGAGCCCTTGTCACCCAGGCAGGTCTCCCCAGTGAGGGGATCAAAGCAACCACCTGAGAGAGGAGAAGGCAGGGGCAGACCTGTCCGGAGATGGACATGCAGGATCACACCAGGGCTTTGCTGTTTGGACTGCAAACATCTCTCTGTTCCCCTTGTCTAACAAATACCTTTTTTTTTTTTTTTTAAGAGAAGTTACCTTTCCCAGCTGTAACTCACTGCTGGTTGCCACACTTTCCCCTCGGGTGAAATCTTCACGCTGCAGGTTTAGAGGTCTCTGGCAAGGCTGTTAAACCTTGAAGTCATCTTCCAGCCTGGTCACAGGGGCTTTTTCCTGGGGTAGGAGCCAAGGATTCCCAGAGGAGGCTTGTGAGGGTGGCAGCCAAACCAGGCACCTCTTTGGCATGGCTGTGTGACAGGCGCAGGCTTCGCACAAGATGTTCTACAGAGCACCAACCTATGACCGTGCCACAGTGACGGGGTGGTGGGGTGTCCCCAGAGGACACGTGCACACACACCAAGGATTTTTTCACGGTGATATTCAGCTCTTTGTGCTGCTGGAGCCAAGGAGGAGAGAGATGGTCGGCGGCCAGCTACTGGCTCCCTCCCAGTGCTCAGTGGGGCTTGTCAACACCATAGGTTGTGCAGATGGAGACCTGCCAGGAACCGGCGTCCCCAAACCTCCCAGGCAGGCTGGCAGGTGGCTTCCCAGCTCAGCGGCCAGGGATATAGCTGGTGAGACGTGCAGAGCCCTAACACAGTTTTGGAAAGCCTCCTGCATGCTTGTG
>NW_010143365.1:0-72408 GCF_000699245.1 Pterocles gutturalis
TTCTATGATTCTATGATTCTATGACAGAATCGTTGTCCTGTTGAAGGCAGTGGGAGTGCTGCCATTGACTCTTCTCGCAGCTCAGATTCTACCTTCTGACTTGAAATCCGCACCCTAAATTATCCATACTGCAGAAGTGGGGGAAATGGTAGAGGTGGGAGTTCTGCACCTTGGACTAGAAAATTAATTCACACTTGAGGCTTTCAACTCTTTCAGCTGGAGAAGCTGTGTATGTCGAACTCCCTGAACTGGTAACGATAAGTTTAACTCTCTGTGATTAGTTTGTGCTGGAATAAAACCGCTAGCGTACTTTCCAGTACAAACATCAGAGATATTGTGTAACACAGGCCCAATACGTTATTGACATAACGGAAATGAGCTTGTTAGATGAAGTCTATTTGTGCGTCAGGCAAGTAAATAAAGCTGCATCGAGAAAGATGCTGTGAGTCATTTACTGCATGAACATTTCATTTTGCTTTCACTTCTTCCCTTTCTCACAAATTGATTGGAAATATTTAAAAAGAGGCTTCATTAGCAGGCAAAAAGATAACAGGAAAGGGATCTATAAAAGGAGGCGTTAGAAGAGAATGGGAATTAACTGTGACTGGGGACAAACACCTCCAGAGGCTGAAGTCAACAGGACAGACTCTCCTCTGGTCACATTACTGGGGTTTTGTCGCAGCTTTGCTGATGGCTCCTGGGTTACAGTAGGGAGAGAGCAGGGAGGAAGGACAGAAAGAAAGGCCATGGTTTGGGGTTTGAAGCAACCTTTCAGGATTACCTGATGTGTAGACAAGGGAAAAAATGGGCAGCATAACATGCTGAATATCTATAACAATATTTTTTAAAAGAAAAATAGTACCTTCAAATGTAAAATAGTATATAGAATCTCAGGAACTTATTTTATCCTTTGGTTATTTTTAGTAATAGATGTGTTTAACCTAACAGCCAGTGAGTATTTGTACAGTGCATGTGCACTTACAGAAGTTAAAAAAATGAAGAAAAAATAATACTGTCATAACATGGATATGCACATATAGATGTATACATCTGTACACGCATGCATACAAGCACTCCATTCTTTGTAACAATGAAGAGAAAAGGAGAAGATGCCAAAGCACAGATGGGTCTTGTGGACTAAAACTACCCAGTGACTCTTATTAAATTGCACTAATCTTGCAAGGGAAGATAAAAAGAAAAAGAAGGTTTTTCCTGTATTGAATATTTAGCTTTTTAAAGTAATTAGGAATATTAAAGCACTGACAATGATTGAGATAGAAACATAATTCATAACTTTTATTTCCGCACTGGGCAGCAATCCAGTATATTTCATTTATGAGGTTTCAGCGGTCGAAAGAGAAGCGTTAGCCAATTCCTAAATTAAATATGCCCTGTTAACTTTTATAAATGATAGCCCAGGATTAGCTTCAAAATTTCAGCTTTCATTTTATTAATATAATTAGTGTGTTCACTGGACTCTAGTGCCCATTGTCTTTCATTCCGTTTGTTATATGCTGGGCAACACGCGTTCTTCTCCTAAGGTCTGATCTGACAAGCACTGTCCAATGTCATGCTTGTCGGTGTGAATGGCCTCCCAGAAGCTGGCTTTTACTGCAGCCCAGAGAGCTGCTCACCATCATGCTTGACACTAGAATTTGGATGACTGGCTTCTTCATTGTTAGGAGACTTTGTTTAAATTAAAAGGTATAGAACGGATATCAGCTGAATATAACACAATTGTTACTCTGAGAGAAGAGAGAAGCTGAGAGCCTTTGTCTAACTGAGGTTAACTGGGATTTTCAGATACATTGATGATCCACATCTTGAGTCATGTCTTACTGCTATCCAGTAATAATATGGAAAATATTTTTCATTTCTGCTGGAATAACATATTACCTGTGCCTACTTTCTTCCTATTAGATCATTAATATTGGGTAGCTGCTATGAAGGTTACGTGTTTGCAATGACAAATGTTGTTTGCTGGATGTTTCTGACTGACTGGTGCTCTGGATACGCTGAAGCTGTTGGCTGTACACGTGCCACCCCACTCTCTGGGGGGCTGCAGAACTTTCCCATATGGTCCTCAGCATCCATGATTTAAGTCACAGGCGTATTTCTTTTAATGTTGGTTATCTGAAACTGTTTTACTGGGAAAGGGGTCGCTAGCCAAAACACTCCCTTTAAATTTAGAAAATCTCACAGGAGCTGTAATTGCTGAATGATCTCTCCTGGAAACAGTGTTGAGAAGCGGAGTCTGCCTGACCCTGGGGGTCATCTGGTGTTGTTTACTTGGAAAAGGTCTAGGGACACTCTTTTCGAGATGGTATTTCAGCACCCTGCAGATGAGACTGTTGTAACTTTCTAGAAGTTATATGTAACTTTCATTTGGTTTGAAGGGTGGACTTCAGCCATAAGCAGAGCTCCAGCACAAAGCCCAAGTGTCACTTCAAAACCAGAGGTCAGATCCAGATGTTTCTCTTTTTTTTGTGTGCTGCAAAGACTGCCTATGTTAGAGAGGGGATGAATTCTGACGCTGAGCAGAGTTTTCCTATGAGGAGGCAAGGGCTTGGTGTTAAATGCAGTTTCCCAGTGTTACCATTCTCCCTTGGCTGGAATATACTTCGTTAAATCTTTTCAATAGTTACAGCTACAGCCTGTAGTCATCCAAATGATTTAATCCTCATTCTCAGCCTGTGTTTCATGCTTTCCTAAAACTCACCCTGTAAGACAACAATCACAAAACTTGCCCTTCAGTGCAGCTTCCCAGTGACTGATCACGGTACATGTTAGAGTTCATCTGTTGTCAAGGTTAAAATAACTTCAGATGAATTGCTAAACAATTATAAAAAACCCCTGTGCCATATTCAGCTCTGCATGCCTCTGTACCTGTGTTTTACTGCATGCTGCTGTACATCTGTCAGTGCCCGCAGGCCTAGCCTTCATTTCATGCTATAAAGCTGCAATATATTAAGGCTTGATTACCATAACAATAACAAGAGAAGTAATGAGGTATTAACTAAAGAAGCTCTTGAATAAAATGTTTTCGAGGTTTTAATGATGCTAAAAATTAAAAGGAAAAGTCTTTAAAAAAACCCCATACCTTTTCCCTTCCCTTTTAACTTGTTTTACTAAAATCATGCCCATTTTGTCCATGCAATCTGCACTGTTATTTTTTTTTTAAATACAAAGGAAAATTGCAAATGCTCTGTGTGAACTTACCTGCTCACCTGTCCAATTATTTCAAAGCAATTAACTTCAAACAGTATGATATACTGGCTTGAAGTTCTGTTAGGAATATAATTGACTGTTGGTGGTTACCTGGCCTCTTCTGGGTCCTGGTAACAGCCATCTGTATGTGCAAGCCGTTCGGCCCCAATCCAGCAAAGCACTTCAGCATATCCTTAACTTGACACATGAGTAGGACTTTTCATCTGCTTTAAGTTAAGCAGGTGCTTAAGGATGTTGCTGAGTTGGTTTTGAAGAAACAGTTAAAAAGGGCTCAGTGAAATCTAAACAAGCCTCTCCTTGAGTTCACCAGGCCTGTAAGGAATAAGGTGGTCTTTCTTTTGAAACGCTGAAGCTTATCAGGCAATATTATTGAAGATAATTTTCACTCTCATGAGCATTTTCCGATGCAGGGAAGTTAACAGAAATCTTTGTGGTTAGAAGGGGGTTCACAAAACAGTGGGCAGCAGGTAGGGAAAAGACAGTTCAGAGCAAGAGCCCTGAATTAAAAGCAAGAACCTTACAAAATTGTGTGTGCCAGTTTGAGAAGTTTCAGAGTAAACACACACAGAGGTTGTAGTGAAACAATATTGGTTTTGAAAATGTTTGTTTTGCTGTTAGTTTCAGGAGAAAATTTAGTACTTGCCCAAAGTATAATTATGTTGGCATAATAATGCCAAACCATCTTTCTTTGTGCTGTGCCACCTGGGGGAGAGAGATTACAGTACACTGTCTGGCATAGGCTGATGGGTAATGCACACGCATGGATAACGTAGTTTTCTTTGGAAAGGATGTTTTGTACAAACTGTCATTAAGAGCAAGAACCTATTTCATCTTTATCTCTTTGTCAAAAATAGCCAAGGTCATAACAACAGGCGAGTATAACATCACAGCAAGATCACACTTACGGGTATAGCCCTAGAACAGCTAGAGTGCTTCAGTTCTGAGACTGCTGATGAAGGGGAACTGCCGATACCTTTCGAAATCTGAAGGGGGGTTGCTTGACAAGCTATGGAAAGCAACAGTTGAAATCTCAGGAGAAAAATAGAGTATTTTAAAGTGAGCCTGTGGTGGCTTTCAGGCTTGATTTTGGTTTCAGTGTTCGACACACTTTGAACTATTTCCAAAGAAGAAATAAAGTTCAAAGGAAAGATTTCTGGTTTGTGAATACAGGCCCCCCAAAATTCAGCCTAATGTCAGGGACTGATCTGCTGGAATCGTTAGTTAATTTTTTGACCTCAGGTTTTTAGGACAGGATTGACTGGTCCAGGATAGGACCACCAAGCCCCACCAAAGAGGTGCAAAGGTGCAAGACCTCAGCTGTTCTGAACTGTTAGTGGGCCACTACTTAGACTCAGGGCCTGTCCCTGAAGGTCATCTGTCCGTGTTTCTTGTACGAGGATTTGTCTGTCCCGTGGGTTTGTATCACAGTGACTGTTGTGTCCAAGTGCCAAAGGAGGTGTCAGAACCGCGTGCAATGTTTGTTTCCACCAAAGCTGATGTATTTCCTTTTCACTCCAGTTTGAGTTTAGATGCAGTTTCTAAAGATCTGTTTAAAGTTGTGAAACTTCAGTTGGGATCCAGGCTTAACGATCGCTTTAGCTGAAACAGAATTTCATATTCATAGAACGTGGACTTTAAATTTTTAATACACATTTCATTTAAGCCAAGCTCAAATTGCAGCTTAATTTTGATGTGATTTGCAGATGCGGTGACAACCACATAGTGCAAAGAGATGCAAGTGTATAAAAACAAGCTCCAATGAGGAGCTCATATGAGGATCTTTCCGTAGCAACTACAGAGTGGAATTGATTTCTGTCTCTTTCAGTTCTAACAACTTGCTCTTCCTTAAGCTTAAAAACCATCCAGCTCCCTTCAACCACTATTGGACTGGTGCAATCAGGTAAACAGCTTGTGTTTAATTTTTGCCTCTGCTGGATGTGGGGCCCACGCACTTGGGCTTGCGTACCCAGGTTGCGTGTGTTAAGCAGTCTCTGGAGCAGCGTGTCTTCATGGGCCCAGCCTACGCAGGACAGCCTGTAACCAGGGAGTAAAAATGTAAACACAAGCTGCTGTTTAGTGCGGTTAGCACAGCAGCATGTCCTGTGTATATTTTTACACAGACAATTTGTCTGCGTTAAACTGGGCTAATCCATCATTTTTCATTCGGTGGGAATATTTTGTCTCTTGCTGAAGCTGTTAATATCTACTCAGTTGTTTGTGGTGGTTTCTCCTCACTCCAACAAAGGTCCAATAGTATCCTCCAAGCTTCCATGAGCTTTCCACATGCTGCAAGCTTGTGGAAAGGTATGAGAGTCATATTAGCCTTGGCTTTTCCCACAGTGACTGGGTTGAGCAAAGGGCAGCAGTTGATTCTGAAAAAATAAAAGTAGATCCAAAATTTACTTTGGGAAGAAATTGCTTTCTACACTTCTGTGTGATTCATTGATGATGAATAGATCAGCTGGCAGTTGTCCTAAATCTTGTGCTACACAGGGCAGTGATCTGACCATACTCCTTAGTTCCAGACAGAGAGGATGTCTTTACCTACCACATGGGTGTGTACCAGAGGATAAAGATGTGATAAGAAAATAATTTGAGTATGTAGTGTCACAGACTTCCAGTTGTGTAATAAAGATTTTTTTAAAATGTTATCAGAATAAGTCTGCACGGTTATGTGTAATTATTGCCATATTACCACAGTTGTCTCCTCTGTTAAAGCATCCAGTTCTTTCCATGTTTGGCTGCTCTGGTTTAAGAGGTAAGCCCATAATGAGTGACATGCTAGAGTGCGTATTCCTGTAAAATTCAGATGATCTGTTAAAACCATACTTCCCATCTGTGCCCAGAGCAGTAGCTGATGAGGCTGCTGCATGCTAAGAGTTTGTCTTCTAAATTGGCCTGAGGTAGCAACACCATTTTGTAGTCTTTCTCTTTCTCTTGATGTAGGCTTTCTACGTACACAGACCTTCTCTCTATATTACTGTAAAGAAAGTGACTGTGTGGATCCAGACTGGAGCTGCTGGGATTTCTGTGGTCAGCTGTGGTGGTCAACAGACGTGCCTGTGATGATCTGGTCCTCGAGGGCTTAGCTGGGAACAAAAGACATACAGAAAGGGGTCTTTCCTAATCTGGATAAATGATACACTGAAGATTCTGTATGTTATATAATTAATAACCGACAATCCTATAATTATAATTTTGATGCCATTATAGATATGCATTGATTTAAGGCACAAATAGCTTGCAAACAGGAGGTGAGAGGCAAGGTTTAAGACCTAATGGCTATTGGGCATATCATCTCACTTTCAACCACTCTCCAGCCCCTGGTGAGCTGTATATGAGCAGTATGGAAATTCTGTGTTCCATGTAACTGAATTATTAGGCAAATGTACATGCTGGATATCTGGAAAATCAGTCTACTGGCTCTCTGAATCCAACACTGTATTTGTGCTGAAAACTGAAGATGAGGGAAGCTGTGGGCAAATCTTGTGTGAAACCTTGTTTATTGCCAGCCATTAGGGCAGTATGTCAGGGACTGATGCTTCAAAAGGGAGTAAGAAAATGCATTTAGATTTCAGAGCAGAGAGATGGGTGCAAGCAGGGTTGCACATGGAAGGGCTGTACCAAAGCAAGACGATGGTGCTGATGAGGTGTTTGAGCACACGGAGTACCCTGTGCTCCCAAAGCAGAGTCCTGCTGAGCTCTGACCACACCTGCCACATCTGGAAGTGAGCTTTATCGTGTAGCTGTTCTCTTCTCTGGGGAATGGCTTGGTGATTGACTAAAACTTTACACTTTAAGGATAATTTTCAGTAGATGAAACCATGGTTACTAGTGCTGAATGGGCTAAATGCATTCCCTTGCAGGTTTTGTGTGGTTATGCAAGAGGGAATTTGGCTCACAAGCATCTTTCCTTGGCTGCCAAACTGGTGAGAGCAGAAGAGATTTCATAGAAAGGCAGTGTATTTGTGATGAGTTGTTAGTTTTATTAATCCGACAGAGGTTTTTCTCACTTTAGGCAGGGTAATAGCTATAAAAGAAAGAACCTACTAAGATATCCTTTTTAATGAACTGAATTGCTAATGCTAAATTTCATTGCTGGAGCATCTTACAATAATGTGGCTTTAAATGTGCACCACACAAATGAGCAGACTTCAGATCAATTTAAAAGTACCATTGGTATAATTTTATGGCCTGGTCACTGAAGAACTGTCACTTGAAGAAAAGAGCAGAATTCCCTCTCCCAAAGTGTAGGAGAAAATCTCAGATGTGGACGCCCACTCAGAAGTATTCCTGGGGTTTTTGCTTGCTAACAAGCAGAAGAAAAGCATACAGTGGTTCTTGGGAAAGCTTCTAAACCACTTGTCTGTGTGTGAGGTGTGGTGAGGTATTTAAAGGACTGCTTGGAGAAGGCAGAGCTCTCCTGAACCCAGAGAAACCTTGTGCCTGCTCTGACCCTTTCTGGGTGATTAGTACCTGTCTCCAAAGATGTGTGCTGTGATTGGGAAAGGCTCTACTGCCCCCTTCAATGCTCTCTGGATTTTTTCAGAAGATGCTGCTCTTCCTGGTTACGATACTGCTTTATGGGCAGTGATTAAAGGTCGAAGTAGAAAAGGGAGACAAAAGGTTTCATTCAGAAATAAGACTTGAAATTTATCTGCTGGCAAATAGCAGTCCTTCATCACCTAGCGTTAGATCCAAGGCTTCTTGTGTGCTGATACCCAAGGGCTGAGGCAGAGTCAGGAAGTTCATTGGAACAGCATCAGTGAGAATGCCCCAGACAAGGGAGGAGAGGTTGCGGGTAGAAAGCATGCCGATGCGCAGGTTTCCCTGTTAGTGCTTGTCTCTTTGTGTAGCTGTACATTCCAACATTTACATACAAAGATACTAAAATACTTTATTTCAAAAAAAATAGCAGCCGGGTGTACTTTCACTATATTTTGGCTACTGTACTGATCAGCTTTCTGAAAATGAAGTCGATACTGTTCGCATCCCCTCCCTTCCTCCGCCAGCTCACTGACCTAGTGTTTAACGTAGGCAGTGTCTTTGTGAAAAGGAAAGTGTTGCATGCTAAAATTTTTCCTCAGACTTCACCCTGATTTTGTGTGATCCTCGACAAGCCTCCACAAGGTGGGGAGTCCTTATTTCTTGTTGCTTTCCGTGGGAGTGGAGTATATTCATCATGTGGATTAACTGGGCCTGTATCAGAGCCAAAAAGGACAGCAGACCGCAGTGGTGTTGGGAAGAGCTCAGCTGTCAATTAATATCTTTGCTAAAGATAAGTGATGCTCTAATGTGCAGCTGGCCTTGGTGTCTTGGGTGGGTTGCATTTAACATATAGCCTGGAGGCAGCTTTACTAGCTTTAGGGATGTGATGATCAGATCTGCAGAAGAGCATGCAGAAGTGATGCAACATGACAGTTTAAAATGAGAGAGCGATAATGCCTGTTTACTGCCTTGCCTAATGGGTTTACGACAGTCTATTGAATCATTCGGTTATTTATTGTTTTAAAAATTATTTCCATGTCAAGAAAATATTTGGGTATGAATAAGAGACCTCTTTCACAGGGAAAACTAGAAATAAATGTGCCATTGTACAGGTAAAACAGGAAAAAAATGTATTTGGAGTTTCTTTTTTCATAGCCTTACAGTCACTTGCATTTCTAGTAGCTTCTCAGTGCCCAGAGTAGGCTGTGATGACCTTAAATCCCTGTGTGTAAAATGGGAACATCTCAGAGAGTTTTCTTCTTTGTTTTACCCAGTGTTTGTGCTGTTGTAAGTATGACAGCATACTTTTGAAGTGAATTATTTTCAGAAGTTTCTCTGTGAAATCCTGTTCTCCTAAGTTACACTCATGAAAACCCCTCCTAGACCCCTCGAATGATACCCTGATACTTCTTTGTAATCCTTACAAAACACTGAAAAAGAGTTTGCTACAGGAGCAAATATCTTGTGTCCCAATGAAATGAATGCCTGTTGACAGCCTGTCTGCCTCGGTGATGTGGAGGGAAGTAATGAAATAGCAGAGGAGTTAACACATGTGTATCTGGCTGTAAATCCAGGGTTTGGCAGAGCAGAGCCTGCACACCACTGCTCACAGGTGAGTGTTTGGCTCTTGCTGCTGATCTAGCGTTGGCAGGGAATGCAGAGGGCCCACCGTTATCTCTAAGGAAAAGCAGACAAAATGAGGAAATGTGTTGTGACCAAAGGAAAGAAATGAGCAGATGGTGCGCTAGCATCCTACCTGCCACTCCAGAGGAGATTGGTGTAGCACAGCCATCGATTACAAACGTGTAGTTATGAACAGGGGCCAAATCCAAGAGGAGCAGGGGGAAGGTGATATGCATGGAAGCACGGAATAAAAAGCAACGCAAAATAAAGATTGAGACATGACAGAGAAGGAATGTTGGGGGAAATGGAAAAACAAGCAAGGTGAGATGACAGCCAGAAGCAGCTGGGATAGGAAAGGCGCTCGGTGGGCTGGTAACTGGACTTGAGACAGTAGCTGAATTCGGACTTTTGCAAAATGAATGCTGTGCTGTGCGTGGGGCACCAAGAATTTCAGGCTTGTGAGCAGACGGTTACTGGCTGATCCTACCAGGTAGAAATGACAGATTTTGTCAAAATAAGAAAGAGAATTGGGAGGAGTGGGGTTAGAATGGTACTGGGAGATGCCCCAGCCAGGGCAATGAGGATGGAAATGGCAGTGAATTTTAGAGAACAAAAGGAACGGCAATGACAAAGGGAAGGTGAACTTCAACGTGCCAGGAGTTGCCTCAAATGGGAAAAGCCCAGATGTTGAAAGAATGGCTTTTTACCATGCAGACAATTTAGTGAAGTGAGAAGGAAGCTAATGCTTGCAAACCAGTGGTGATAACCCGACAGAAGAAGGATTTAGATGTGGAGTGCTCTGGTTAAAGGGTCATTTGTCTTTTTTTGGTGCCAGCAAAGCAACCTGTTCATGAAAGGATGTAAACATCTATTCCTCAGTAGTTATTGGCACTATAGCTTCAATAAACACTGTTTAATGTTTAAACACGATGTATTGAAGTGGGATGGTGGAAGGCATAATGCATTCAACCTCTAAAAATGCCTCTTCTTGCCCTGAAAGGGTAGCGCAGGCAGAGAAAGTGCAGTTTTCAATAGCCCGTTTTCATTTTGTTACTGACAAAAATGGTAGGTGAAATACCAGAAATTTTGTACATTAAGGAGAATTTCTACAGTCAAAAGTCACTTGTATTGCTGTACTCAGGAAAATATTGTACACCTTCAGTCCTAACCCTTCCTTACACCATTTGATCATCTTGAATGTGGGGTGAATAATAAGCACATCCTCCAGTCATTTCTTTACAGGTCAAAAAGACTTGGTTCAGTGCAGAGAAACTGCAGGATTTTATTTATTAAACATGCCTGTGTTAACCCAGCAGAGTATCTCAAAATTTTGGAGTGAAAATGGGAGTTCAAAAGACCTGAATCTTGTTCAAGGAAGCATGGTGAAGGCCATTTGTCAGGGAAGCTGGGAAGAGACCCAAGTGTCACAGATAGGGGTGTCTCTCTCTGTAATGGCAAGAACTCGTGAAATATGGTCAGTGACCTAAAAGAGGCATAGAATCAGATAATAACAATGCATGCTGAGTTGCTGGGTTGTGGAGTAGAATAGAAAGAGACCTACTACTACTCATAGTAGTAGGTTCCTAAGAATGCTTAAAGTATGCTTAAAGAACTATAGGGACTTCACTAAGAAAAGGCAAAAAAGGGAAAGCATCTGAAAAAGGTTTCCATCCACAACTGCTTTGTAATAGTAAGTTTCAACCACTTTCATAACTTTGGTGTGTGTTGTGCAAGAAGGCTTTAGGGCCCATTAGGAACAGCAGTAAATGCCAGACGGAAATGATGCATATATTGTTACTGAGAGTATTTTGTATCAGGAAGATCTTTGTGGGCATCAGCCAGAAGGCAGACAGATAAAACACTCATTCTTTGATCTTGGAGGGTGGTCATTCAACAAAAAAGTCTCTGCAGTTCATCACTTTCAATAGCTTTTCTGCCTGTCATCCAGTGCCTATTCATGCAAAGGCCAGAGACTGCCAGGCTATACGAGCCCTGTGCAGAATGTTTAAAAATCTGCATGTGGAATTCAGGGCAGGTTGGGTGAAATTAGCCTGCAAAATTCAAATTTTAACAGAAACGGCTAAACCAGGAAACTATGGATATTTGTGGTAGCAATGGAGGTAAGGGTTTCTTACCCTTCCTACTGTCTGCTTAAATTTCACCTTTATGAACCTTTTGTACAGAGTTGCAGTGTTCTAATTACCTAGCAGTATTAGTAAGTCATGAAAACTGATTGCAGGAGAGTTTTTAGCCAAGGACCAAAGTCTGGTACTCTATCTCACTTACTTAGCTTGCAGCGATAGTCTCCAAAGTAAATATCAAAGCCTAGAAGCACAAACTGCAGGAGGCAGGTTTGCAGAAAGGTATGAGCATTCGCATGGAAGGTCTGTTTTTCTGTAGGGATTGCAAAGGTTGCTGCTGGGGTAGGAGGTGGGGAGACGTGACTCTAAGCTTGATGAACTCTTGGGAATCCAGAATAACCTTTGCGTCATCTTCTTTAGGCTGTCTGTTAGTGCTTCCCGATTACACAGGAATCTAGTTCAGTTGGGATAACAGTGAGAAAATACATGCAAATCTTATTTCCATCTTCTAGGATAGATTCCAGACACTGGAATTCTGCAGATTCCAGTTTGGGGATAATGCTAGAGGTTCATAACTGTTCCTTCCAAATTTGGTGGGGTTATGATGCATCTTGGAATATAAGTCTCATTACAGACCTTGATGAGTTTGTTTTCAGCCTCAGGTGAAGAATTGCTTTGTTGGAGCTTATTCAGAAGTGTATTGGGAAGAGGGTCTTGTTATTTAGACTGTTCAGAGAATCTGATGGCGGCAGCCCGTTCTGGGTTTCCTAGGGACCACCACACTGAGAGATCAGTCAGTCTCACCACCATCTTCCGTCCTCAGCAGCTGGCTTCCAGGCCTCTTCAGAGTGCTTAGGTCCACAGCTTACTGAGGTCACTGAAATACAAGCAGTTCCATTCAAGCATTAAAAAACTCTCTTTTACTGTAAGGGTGGTTAAATACTGGAATAGGTTGTTCAGAGAGATTGGGGAGTCTGTCCTCGGAGATATTCAGAATTCAACTGGACACAGTCTTTGGCAACTTGTTCTAGCTTACCCTGCTTTGAGCGGGGGGTTGGGACTAGCTGATCTCCAGGGGTCCTTTCCACCTCAACTGTTCTACAAGTCTATGATCCTATACATTATTTTATTCCTGTAACTTTTGTGGTCTCTGAATCAGAGCAAGGGGCTTACTGAATGGCTAGATATGGTAGAAAACGTGGAATATATAAGGAGCAGGTCAGAGTATTCTGAAAGCCCATGGGAATTTTCTGCGTATGAAAATAGAACTTTATTGTGATGAGACTATCCAAAGAATTATGTGGTTGTTCTTGTCAAGAGAATTTCAGGACTTCAGAACAGGATGGATTTTGGGTACCAGTAAATTCTCTGAAGTCCTGAAATTCTCTTGACAGGATGGATTTTGGGTACCAGTAAATTCAACAGTAACAAAATTCCTTACTCATATTCAAGAATTCAGGCTCTGTTCCCAACTCTGTTTCTGGACTGTTGCATCATTCTGGATGTATCCCTTTGTAGGCTCTGTTCCCAACTCTGTTTTTGGTCTGTTGCATCATTCTGGATGTATCCCTTTGCCTCTTGGTATTTCATTTAGTGTTTTATACAGTTGTGAGCCTAACCTCCCTTGTGTGGGATACCAGAGTTTCTCGATGAAAACTGCTGCAGAAGAAAAGGTGTTCTCATTAAATTAGCAAGATCAAACGTTGTGTGCTCTGCAGTGAATATGTCTTCTATCTGGCAGAAAGAAATGATGTTAATTAATTACTTTGACATGCAGTCATGATGTTGCAGTCCATATTATGGATGTCCAGATGCTGGGTTGTTCTTCCAGGATGCAGCATGTTTGAATGTATTAGGAGGTGCACTTTTTCTTTGTGGATGACTATGACAAATGGAGGCACAGCCAAGCTGCTAACTTGCTTGAAGGCATCTTTCATGCTTCATCCATTATATGAGTGATAGATGGTATTAAACCACTTCTTTGTGAGGAAAAACACATTGTGGATAATGGAAAGGAAATCATCAACTCTAATATTTATCCCAACTTTGTTTTGTATCTGCAAGATCAATGTTTTTTTAATTCTCTTTTCATTCTCTTTTGCTTCATTTACTTTGTTGTTGTGGAGGACAAATTGCATCTTGGGAGAGCATTGGATCACATTTTGGTCACAGTTGTGTTAATACAGAACTACGTAGTGGAATTATTCTAGATTCATATAAATGACAGCAGGAACTCAGCCATTGTCAGATGTTTAAACTCAACATTTAACATTTCTCAGTTGGTTCTTTATAGCAGGTACAACTATTCTCATCAGAAATTTCTTCCAGTCCAGTTACAGAAGGAGACTTCAGTCATCTTCATGTGTGCCTAACGTGTCTCCTGCTCTGACCAATTCACCCAAACCCCACAGGTTGGTAGAGTTCAACGTTATCAGCTTCCTGCAAGTTTTGTGAAAAGCATTGTCTGGATAGAGCAGGGAGACCCAAATTTGTTCCACAGTGAAAGGAAAGTTTATAGAACAAACTCAGAACTACATCTTCTGTCTGATTAGTCAGATTGCCATTCAGCATGCACCTCCAGGCCAGCCAAGCAGCATGGAGGGTACTCAGAAGCAGGAACAGGCTTTTTGTTGTCTTTTGCCCCTTGGGGGTTAGATGGCATAGGAAGGGTCTGTTAATACTGAGTGGGAGTGGCAAGGGAGAGACATGGAGAGGAGGGACTATGAATACTGTGAAGATGTCTGAAATTTATAGAGAAGTCTGGGGATTGGGCTGGTATTGTGATAATGGGAGAGCAGGGAAACAACACAGACCTAGCTGAAAATTATTTAATTTAAAATTTAAATCCCCATTCTCATTCTCAGGATCTTTGCAAATGCTGTTTCATCTATGTTTTTGAAATCCCAGTAGTGTGACTATGTGGCCAGTGCGCTGACAAATCAGGAAGTTTCTTCTCCTGGAAGTTATATGGTTTAACTTTTTGTCTTCTAATGGCCACTTTGGTTTGGCTTTTGCTCAGTTAAGATGAAATAAGCAGGCAGAGTCAAGATGAGAACCATCAGGTCAAACTAGAAATATTTACACTTTTCAAATGTCCATAGTTTCCTTTACAGTGGAGAGGCTTTCAAGAATTTGTATGGATCCAAGTATCTTCTGTGCTGAGCTTTGAATTGCTTCTGGAGCTACTTAGGACAATTTCAATAAATATTTAGTTCATTAATATTTAAATGCACTGACTTTTCTGTATGTGCATTAGACATGTAACTGCTATTCTGTCATTGTATCATTTTTGTATTTGTCTTGGTAATTTTTGAGGACAACTCTTAGAATTCAATGCTAATTCTTTCATGTAATCGATTTTTGAAATAACATTTTCGTTCTCTCAATGTTTTCAATAGGAATTAAATTTTTTCTAAATTATCCTGTGCCCTGCTAGATCTCCTGTGCAAGTTCTTCAGGCTTTAAAATACCATCTTAAACTGAAATTGTTTTAAGTATTTTGAAAAAAAAAAAAGTCCTGTTAAGAAAATGTTGTCTTCTCTTGGTATCAGTTTATGGGACAGTTCTTCCTCCCTTCTCAATTTTTCAGGAGAAAATGCCTTAATTCTTGTGTTACATTACCTGCCAGTGAGACCAAGTTCATTGATTCTCTCTTGGTCCATAAGTGGCTTATTCAGATGCACTATCAGAAATCTGTTACACTGGACGCTTATATTTTTATCAAATGTATGCCATCTTAACTCAGGAGTAAACAGGGCTCTGAGTGGAAACAGGAGTTTTGGACTAACCAAACTGTTTCCCAAATTATTTTTTTTTTCTCAAGTTGAAGAGTAGAGGGAAAAAAAATATTTTTAAAAAATTTTCATTACTTTTTCTGTGAAAAGTCATTAAAATTAATTGTTCTAGTCCAATAGCAAGACCTCCTTTTGAGAAGACACTCCTTCCAGTTGTCTTTAAATCAGGCAGTTCCTCAAAATAAGATACATGATCGCTTCCCTCCTGATTGGCGGTTATGGGCTGCTGCAGGTGAAAGTCCAAATTCTACCTTTTCTGTAAGTCTTTCTGAATAATCGTCTTGATCGGGAGATGTTCTGACTGTCAGTATTATTTTCTGTGATGCTTCTTGTCCATGTTGCACAACACAGAATTTCCAGGTTTCTTCACTGAAATTGAATACTTTCTTTAATAGAATAAGCAGTGATCAGCACAGGTACATAAGTCATGCTTCTTGTCTATGAAATTCAGAGTTTCAAAACAGCCAAGAAAGCTAAGTTAAAATTATAGTAAATATCCCATAAAATATAGTAAAAATCCCATTTTTCTTCAGCATTGATAATTTCTTCTTATACTTCCATTAAAATAGGATTCAGGAGGGACACAGGTTTTGAAGTTCTCTATCTGGGAGACAGCACCTTTGTGGAAAAATTACTTTGTCGATGGAAGTCTGCGCACTGAACGCTTACAGTGTTGGCCAGTCCCTCGTGAGGAGAATTATGAGGTTCCTCCACCACCTGTATTTCATTGAATTTCTCAAAATGAGGCTCAGCTCCAGCTCCTAAATGAGATTTCAGTAGTTAATTAATCTGGTGTGAGCTCTCTTCACCAAAACTGAACTTTACCTTCCCTGAACGCTGTGCATAAGAAACGTGTTCATTATCACCCCGGAGCTCTGTGACTGATTAGCTTGTGTTTACTTCTCTCTCAGTGTCTTCCTCCAGAGCCACGGATTTTCCTAGTTTCAATACAGAAATGGAAATTAAATGTCAAACTAGTCCCTGATATTTCAGAAGAGACAGACTTGAAAAAACAGAAACATGACTGGAAGAAATGTTTAAAATTTTATCACGGCCCAGTCCTCAGATATCTAGCATCCGATCCTATCTGTGCAGCGGCTGTGTGTAATTGCATTTTAAATAAGTGAACAGACCGGCCTCCGTTGCAGGATTGTTTGGTTTACTCTAATTAGGTGAATTAATCAGTACATTAACTTCCTAATGCAGAGCACAGTTCTGAAATGAATTGCAGATATTTGCTGTTTTGATAAGATTTAAAGAACAAAAACTTCTGCAGCAGGTCAGCGTTACAAGGCTACTAGAGCTCTGTGAATGTGTCAGAGCTTTTAAACTCCAGGAAACAGATGTACTGTGCAGTGAGAGTTACCCTTCTGTTATTTTTTGGTTTTAAGAGAAAGAAACAGGTTTGTTTGAGATAGTTATTTTCATCTAAATATGTAAACACCAATGCATAATTAGCCTTGGCCTAACCTATAGTTAATGAAACTCTATTTCAAAACCCTGGAGCAAAGTGCTTCCTCCCCGTCCTTCACTTGCAGTGTTCCCACTGACATCACCCGTGTGATCCCAGAAATGAATCTTCCTTGGAGTCGGGATTGTTTCGTGTTCTGCATAAGGGACAACTTGTGTAGCACCTGGGGGATGGTGCTGCCAGATTTTTCAAGGTCCAAAGTCTCTCTCACCAGAATACTTGACATGCAGCCCCCTGGTGCTAACAAAGGGACATCTGACAGTTATGGTAAATATAGAATTGCACATTAAATGAGGCTTTCTGGTTTCTCCTGACTCATCCACCCTTTTATGTCAGGCTTTCAACACAGTGATTCTCTGGACACGTTAAACATGAATCAGTTCCTTTGTTTTAGCAGTTGAGAGCTGTCCTGTATCTCATTAAAGAAACTAACTCGCAGTGAACAATGTCACATCACTAAAACTTTTTTTCATTAAATACAGGCCAGAAAGAAGGCTAAGTTTTTTCCTGGGTAACTTATTGGGAAGGGAACTGGGATTTATATTGAGGAGTGGTTGGCATCACCAGTTCCTAAAATACCCTGGTTGTGAGATGCTACTGCCACAGCAGGCTGAAGTTAAGAGATGATCCTTTGTGCTGGACCCATGCTCTGACCACCTTTTGTCCCCGTGGTTCTTATTTTCTGTCTCTTATCATCTCCCTTCCATCTCGTTTTTCTCTTCCTTTCTGCTTTTATCCATTTTTCTCCTTTACTTCCCTCCCCTATTCCCTTTAGTACCAGCTAACTCCTGGGTGGGAAGAGGGTCAGGTACCCCCGCTCTCCCCACCAGCATCCCTTACAGGCCATCAGAGACCACAAGCTTGATTGCTGAGATGCCTCCTGAGCTCCCAGCTCTGCTTGGTGAGCTGCCTTCCTGATTACCTTATCCACTGGGCAGGGAGTAAAGTGGGTTTCAAGGAGCTGCCTACTGTTTTACCCACGGTAAGATGTTGCAGCAGAGCAACGAAATGGCTCTCAAGCAGAGCAGTGCCAGAATTTTAGTACCTTGGATTCTCTGTTATTGCCTGTCTTCCCTAGGCTGCTCTGGTGCTGCTCAGATAGCCTGGCTGAGAGTCTGCAACACTGATTTATATCACAGAAAGATTCCTTTAATGTGTTTTAAAATGACAGTCTGCCTTTACAGGCCATACATCCAAATAACAACTCCCCAGTGTGGTTAGATTCTTAGCTGAGTCACTATTTAAGTGGAAACCCTCAAGTGTGCCACCAGTGTCACACTGTGGTCTCCCTCGCACATGATAATGGAAAACAGAGATGGGCAATCAGAAGCACTTCTATCATGTAATCTGTGTTATGCGAATTCAATGTTTGCAAAGGATGCCAGGCTGACACCCCGGGGGACTTGAGCAATGTATTTCTGTATTTGAAATTTAAGAGGGGCAGGGGAGGAGAAGAAAAAAAAGAGACATATATAAAGGTTTATGAGGTATTTTCTAAAATTTAGGAAATAAGAGTCTATAAAACACAAGAGGATTTGAATTCACTTTAGTTCTAGTAATGGACAGAGGGCTGTTTCTGCAAAATCAATGATTGTTACTGAAAGGCGTCACAGTCACCTTCTGAGCCTGCTTTGGGATAACTTTCCAGTACAGGTGTCCCTGCTCCAAAAGCCTAATTAGAATGAATAGAGTCTCCCTGTCTTTAGAAATTGAGCCCAAACCAATCTCAGATGCTGACAGGTTTGGAGAGCAGGTGGGGATGATTAGTTTTCTGACTCTGACCATATACTGCACTGGGTCTCCTGGCACCTGGCAGCTACCTAGTCTCTTTTGTTGGCTGCTGATCATTAAAAAGTAATTAGTGACATTAAGGAGTTCTTCTGACTGTAATGTACTGTCTATTTGAAAACAAGATGGATTTTGGTGAAAAGTCTCAATCTGGTTCCTGGTGAAGCAGTTTACATTGTGTGTCAGAGATCAAAATAAGTGTGGACAGGTCTCTTTGCCCCATGTAGAGTAAGTTCATGCCTTGGGGAAGAAGAGCCTGTAGCTTCTGCAACCCACTTGGTGTAGTGCTGAAGGGTGTGCAGGGCCTGCTCCCACTGCGGTTCCAGGACACAAATACTCCATAAATCACAGCGGCTCTCAAGCAGCTCCGACTGTTTCTCGAGCTGAGGGAGGGGTCGCATCACTCCAAGACATAGAGTAACCAGCGCGTTCTTTATGTAGGGGGGAGTCTCAGGAAGCAGCCTGGATAATAGCAGCAGCATCTGTTGGTATAATACCTTTCCTACCAGCCCATAATATCCTAAACATAGTGGTTTCAGGCTGAAATGTCTGGAATTGTTGAGGGGCACTACTTAAATTGCCGTTACAAAGCTGCCTGTGGTGTTTTGACTGTTGCCACTACCCTCACTCTAGTATGTAAGGCAAATGCTAGCTGCAGTTGTGTGTTCACTCTGGTAGAAATTACCATCAACTCCAAAATCCGGCCAAAGCGAGATCGTTAGCTGTGGCTTGAGAGAAGGGGAGTATGCAAATATTCCTTTTAGTTACAGGCAGTTGAATTATTTGTATCCAACGTAATTTTTTAATGCACTCTTTTGTTCAGCAATTAATATTTAACAGTCTCAGATAAAACTGTCAAACAATATGGTCTTCACAATATAGTTTTAAAATATCTGCCAGTCCTTCGTACTCTATTATAATAAAACATCGGAATGGCTAATGTGAGCGGTGATTTAATTTGGTTATATTAGTACAAAGATGAGCTTTAATAATCCTCTTTATTTTATTTCACTTGGGGTTTGTGTGTGTGTGCATGCAAGAGAAATGCAAGAAAATGTGAGTGCATGGGGGCATTAATGATTTTCAGGTGTCCATTCAGTGGCTTTTCTCTTGCACCAGTTTGTAGGCTGCCTGGAAATTTATCTCAACTTAATTCTCTAGTTATAAGCAATTTGCAACTTGAGCAATAATCTTCATAACCTTTGCTACAGTTGTGTCCTTGCTGTAATAGGGAAGGTAATGCATTAGTAGTCACATGCTGAGCTCTGGCTGTACCTGAGATTTAATGATATTTAACTCTGGACCTAATTTCAGTTTACAAGTGATTACATGCTGTCCTCTGGGACATTGCTGCAAAGAATTTCCAAATAAGTTGCAAAATAGTGATGAATTAACTTGTAGTCTTGTCAAAATCAATTATCTTACATGACAGCTCAACTACACTTTTCTATTTGCTGCACTGCAGCATGCTAAACATCAGCCAAAGCGTAAACATAAAGTCCTTGTATGTCAAAACTCTGGCGTAGATTGATCTTGAATTTCATGTGCATGCAAATCTCCCATAGGCTTAATGGAAATGTTTTGCTTACATCCACAAAAAGAGAATATTCTTTCCCGCCATGTTGATAAACTGTTGCACCATGCAATCATGTAAATTTGATATCATTTGATCAAAACATTCTTGTGGATGTTGTCCTCGATTGATCAAAGCTAAACACCTCCTTTCAGGTTGATTCTGCCAAGTCAGTGCCAGGTAAGACCCTCGGCCAGGTGCATGCTGCAAACTCTTGCTGCAAGGGAGCGGCTGTTCGTCTGGCAGGTGAATGCAACGGTGCCTTCCTCCCCCAGCGTGGTGGGGCTGCCTTCACACTGGTGATGTGACCGATTCCAGTCTGGTCACATCACATGGGAAATAAGCATGGGGTCTTTAGGGAAACTGTCAACACCCAGTCGGATACAGCCAGCTCCCTCTCCACATCTGATGGGGTTTTGGAGAGGACAAGGAGAGCTGGAAGGACCCAGTGAATCAAATAACTTCTTTTGTATTGAGGAATTTAGAGTTAAATTTCCCAGCCTGGAAAAGTCGGTGTGATTTAGGTGCACCCACGGATCTGATCAGTTCCTTCTGTTTATGAGAAGCTCACACGGCACAGAGTGGTTGTTTGAAGTCCCAAACACTTAGGAAGGCAAGACTCCTTCAGTTCTTACTTGGTTTGTAGTTTTAAAGGTTTCATCCCATGCTGTGTGCAAAGGGATATTATCTGTGAAAGCATACTCTTGTACAAAATCCTATAATTATGTGATTATAAAATGCACAGCCACTTTATTATCGTTTATATCTAAAAGGCAGTTAAGCTGACAGGGTAGCATTATGCTGTGGTGTTATGATCGGTTTAAGAGAAATAAAAGATAGTAAAGAGACATCAACATCTGTTTAGGTCAAAATCACCGCAGGAGAGGCTGCTGAAAGTTTTGAGTGGTGTAGCACTAGGAATCTGTTTTGCAGGTTTAGCGCTTGACTTGGCTCTGTGTAGAGGCCTGTCAAATGTTACTGCAGAGAGAAATACGTCTATGACTTGTATTGTTTCCAAGCTTTAATTTCTCAGATATATTTTGGAGAACAAGTGTTAGTAAAACAGTAGGTGTTCCTTCCAAAAGATTACTGAACCAGGAAAACACTATTTCAGATGTAGCGTTGGTAGGTAATGAAGACAGAGTCGTCGTAGAAAATAACGTCAGACTGTTGGGTTCATTTAAATCCAAGGGAAGTAAAAAGGAAAAAAAAAAATCACATCTGTATAAAACAAACATTCAAAACTAAGGAAATTCATTTGGAATGTCTTTTGGCCTGAGCACTCAGGAAATTCTGTCTGATAGATGCCCCGAAGTCCAGGTTCTAAGAAAACTGTCAGGAATCAGCAACTTAAGCTTAAGAGGCAGAAACTTGTAGCTGGAGACCCTAGAGCCAAATTCGTATGACTTATCAAAGGAGAAGATAGTAGAAATAAGTAGAGATTTGTAAGGGATAGAAAGAGGAACGGAACAGTGGACTAAACTATGCCTTAGAAGTCAGGATATGTTAGGGATAAAGTGAGATCTGACAAAAGTCACGCTGAACTGTGCCTAGCAGGGGCTAGTAAAACAAACAGCAGCTGTGTAGGTAAGAAGAGACAAGAGAAGGATGGGAGAGTCCTGCTTTAGTGGAAATCAGTGTCACCAAAACTAGACAGATTGTTTTTCCAGTTTTCTGCAAGAATGATGAATGTGGGGTCAAAAGGAAGATGAGTAAAGGGGAAAGAAATAACCACAACTGAGGTAGGAGCAAAATGTGAAGACATTAGTATGCTCATGTAAGAGAAGCCAAATAATCTGCCAGCTGTGTTCTGAAACAATGGCGTATGAAATCTGGCCTGATAACGAGCAGTTGTTAATAAATCTTGCCGAGGTGGAAGGGGTACTTGTCAGAGTCCAGTATGTGCTGACCGGGTTCTTGCAGATGTTGCCCACGTGGGGGGTTTAATGCCTAATACAGGGTTTGCTTATTGGAAGTTACACAGCATTTGGATTTAGCAGAGCGATACAGCAATGCCCTTAAACTACAGTGCAAGTGCAAATTGCATTTCTCAGAGTGTAGCAGTTGCAGTATACAATTGAATCACAGTACAAACATGAATTCTATTACTGGTCTCTGTAGTATGTTCACCATCATGCCTCCCTGCATCCCCAGCTGCTGGGAAGAAGTATGTGGGTTGAAACCAGCTCAAGCCCATTGCTCTCTTCGAAGTTCTCTATTGCTCATTTTTTCTACTCCACACTGGGTTAAGGTAGGTATACACTCTTCACGCTGGTCTAGCTAACTCAGGAAGGCGTATATTTGTGTTCTTTTGAGTCACTCAGGGAAAAGCAGTTACCCAGGTGGTTGATCCACTCATCTGATAGAGCTGGTTGATCTAGAAGATCCCATTTCCTTTTTGTTTAGAGAAGTTCCGCTTCCTTTGTAGTCGCTGTTGTCAGTTGCTCGCTAATTCATCCCCCAGCCTGAAGGGGACACAGCCTTTGCCTCTCTCCGCACAGCCTGCTCCCATTGTAGCAGTTCATTGATTGGTTGCAGCATCGTATCCTTGAAGAAAATCAAACACAGTTGGTACATCTATAAGGGTGGAAAAATACCGCGTGTAGCTAGAGGCCTGTTTTTCCAATCTCAACAATATAAACATCATAGAATACATTTTGAAGGAAATAAGAGAATCAAATGCCTAGAAGTAAATGAAAAATGGGATAAAGTACAACATATATTTATCTAAGGTAGATAGTACTAAAGGAAGCTGGTAGCTTACATTGATAAAATAACCAATTTTCCAGGCAAAGGAAACAGTGGGAAATGCTTTGTAAACATAAACAAGTGGAGGCAGATTGCTGGCTGATGGGTTTGCTGTGAATGCTGCCTTGCCATGAATTCTGTAGCTTGTGGTAAGCTAAGAAAAAACAAATGTTCAGTTTATTTATATGAAAATATCAGCATGAACCATGTAACATGTACTAGGAAGCCAGCCACACCGTGTGTGCAGTATCAGAGCTGCCTCCTACTTGCCGAATACAATTGGAGATATATGGTCAAGCTGGGATTTACGTCGTTCTACCATATGTACTGTATGCCAGAAGAGGAACCCCTGTTCCTCAGGATGTGGGACTGGTGCTCAAGTGAACCTTGACCTCCACATCCAGGATTCAATTGTCCATCTTGGATGCTCCTGTTTCCTGCTTGCTCTGTAGCTAATCAATTGCACGTGTCTTCTAGGAAAATATATGGGAAGGGTGAAGGTGGTGATGCTGGGGAATATGTGTGTATAACTGCAGAAAGCAGAACAGAGCCGCTAGTCTTCCTAAGAGGATGCTGCAGAAGTTTGAAATGTGCCATTGGCAAAGAATTTCTGAAAGAACATTTGTTTTCTGAAGAAAGCCCCTATTTAGGACTTCACAGTTACTTTTTTTACTGTTGATTCAGCCACAGAGTTGACCTCTATGGGCGGTTTGAGAGCCTGCAGTTCGCAGTGCAGGATGTCCCATTATGAAACCTCTTCCCATGAATGTAAAGATTGTTTTCGTACTGGGTGCATCCAATTCCTCATCTTGTTGACAGTTCCCCAGTTCTCTTGATAGGCATCGCTGTCAGCATTTCAGCTTCAAATACTCTCCTGTTGACCCCTGCCTGTTAGATAAAGCAGTTAGTTTCTAGCTGGTGTATGTAAAGAATATTCTTGTATTAAAAGTAGAAATGTAATTTTTTGTAAAACTGAATTTGGCTATTAGCCCTATAAAACAATTCAGTATTATTTATACCTAGTAGCAATGGGAGGGATACCCCAGCAAGATCAGGGCTGACTTGTGACAATGGTTTAGATATCTGGGCTGGAGTGACCTGCCAGAAGTTTCAGGGTGCTCTAATCCTGATGTAGGTGCCTGAACAGAAGAAGCAGCTCCCCTGAAAACCCAGTCCTGGGAATTTGTACATTCAGGCCCTGAAAGGTGGTGTGATATACCTGCAGTCACCAAACTGGTGTCTAGAGAGGAAACTCTGCCTTCAGAGTTCATGCCTGACTTCACCACTCTTCTGCTTTTCAGGCACTTTTCATCACTACCAGTTGGAATTTTTGCCATGGAGAGAGTCTCACCATTGCATCCATAGAGCTCCATTATGCTAGCTCCACTTTTAACTCCTATTTAATAAGGAGGAGAGGGATTAGTTAACATGCTGAATTAAATAGAGGGTGAAATCCTAGTCCTGGAAGGCAACGGGAGTTTTGGAATTGACTTCAGTGGAGTGAGGATTTTCTGCACAGTATTCATTTCCTTTTTCAGGAATGCTCGTGTCTGCTCTAATGTAAATAAATATTACCATGGAAAGTTATCCAACTGCAATTACTTTGTGCATTACATCCTAAATATCTACTCGTACATGACATTTACTAAAGAAAAACACTTGCAAATTACATGTTTGATTAACATTACATCTTTCACAGTTTAAAAAGGGTATGGTAATTGAAAGCTGCATTACTTAGAAACCATGAACTTTATTTGAGCTCTTCTCTATAACTGCAAATCTTCCCTTTTTTATTGAATATTTCACTCTGGATTTATGAACATTTGTAATAGGTGGAAGGAAAGTCCTCTTAAAGCAAACTTCCCAGAACATGAAGGTAATGAATATTTCCTGCTTTGTCACTCAACAAACAAAGATGTGCATGAAAGGAAAAGTGGGTAGAGCGCTGGTTCAGGTTTTGCACACTGTCTATTCCTTGCACAACTGACCATAGGTCTGTAGACCTCTACAGAGGGCCTACGTGCACCAGTGATAAATGTCACCAGCAGACAAGGGGTAATGGATTTAAACTGGGAGAGTGCAGATTTAGACTAGATATTAGACAGAAATTCTTCACTGTGTGGGGGGTGAGGCAGTGGCCCAGGGTGCCCAGAGAAGCTGTGGATGCCCCATCCCTGGAGGGGTTCAAGGCCAGGCTGGATGAGGCTTTGAGCAACCTGGGCTGGTGGGAGGTGTCCCTGCCCATGGCAGGGGGTGGGACGGGATGATCTCTAAGGTCCCTTCCAACTCAAACCATTCTGGGATTCTATGAATTAGGAATGAGCTCCTGAGTTTTAGGAGTGAACATACTGGGAATACAACAGTGTTCCTGTGGGAATTTATTTGTACTGTCTTCCAATTTCTGCATCAAAACTAAACCCAGGTTTAGATGGACAGTTACAGTGCAGTTCCTGTTCGGCTTGGTGGGAGCTGCAGGTCCTCAGCCAGTTGGGAAGCGAGGCGATTGACTTTGCTGTTGGGGGTGCAGGGTTAGCATGAAAATGAATATGAAGAACGCTGCCTCTAAACCTAAATAAATCTTACCTGTGTTCTTTTGTTGCCTTCTTGTGATGCATGTATGACATAAATTCTCCAAATCTATTTTTATGCTATTGCCAGAAGCCTAGAAGTCGAGTAAATATGAATTATGGCAGCTATAATGGCATCGCTTATGAGGAAATAAAAGAAAAGACAAACATGTCCATACAGTACTTATAAATCTATTATAAACTGTGGTCTAGGCTTTGCTACAACATTCCTAATTTAATCTCCATTGCAGTGTACAGTTGATACAGTAAAGACAATTTACTGTGCATTAAGGTTGTGAACCGATTAACTTGTTTAAATATTGGAATCCATTTGTGTGTGTGGTGTGTATATATAAACCTCCAAGAGCTTTTCAATGTGCGATGGTCCTGTAGGGATGAGATTTGTCAAGTCAGTTGGCTGTTAATTTGAAATTGTTATTCATCTATAATTGCAGCCGGTTGTTTAGCAATGTTCTCGCACAGCAGGCGCTGCAAGGGCCGCGTTCCAACATCGGTTACATATTGCACCTTGGGACTGATGTTGAAGAAACAATTACTGCGCTGATGTGCACCTGATGGCAATAGCAACCGCGTCTCTTGCTCAAGGCAGGATGTGGTTCTAAAATTAGAGTCATGCATTGGGCAGTCATAGCCCCAGTTATTTGCTTTTGAGTCAAATGTCCTCTTACTGGATAATTTCACTGTATGGGTGAGTTTGTGACGTGAAGTGCCGCCTCTGGTGAGGGATTGAACCCATCTCATCCAGGCCACTGCTCCGGGAAGCGTAACTCTTTGCCAGGCCTCTCGGGGATAGAAGTGGGCAGTGCTTTCATGTCCCTGGTACGTCCTTTTCTACTAGTTTACTTTGAGCTGGCCTTTGCCTGCTCTCTGCGGTGCATTTGTGAGGCTTTGGGCTTTTGCTGCCGTTCCTCTGGCAGGGTCCTGGGATGTTACTCCAGACAAAATCTGAGTAGAAGACAAAATGAGTGGAAACAGAGGAGTTTTGTGAGAATTCCTTTGAAACATGAATGCACAGTTAAGTCCTGTGGAAGTTTCCCCTCTCAGACAGGATTTTATGTTTTTTTAACCCCTCAAGCTACCCAAACCACGTTCATTTTACCTTCTCAGCTCATTATTCAGAGATCTGCGACACAGCTCCCGGTGGCATTCCTGGAAATGTCATGACTTTTTTCCTTTCCTTGGGGCTCGGCCCTGTGCAGCGTACTCATTTTCAGGAAGCTGTGCTGATTAATAACTGTATTTCTCTCCATTTTATTTCTCGAATGGCCTTTGCACTCACTGGAGCAGCCAGGTCACCAGGCAGTAGAATGGAAACTGGCACAACACGCAGTCAAAGGACTCACTTGGAAAATAAATAAATAACTATCACACGCCCTTTGTATGGAAAGCTTTAAATAAACTGAATCTCAGAAAGATCCTGCACTCGCACTATTCAGGCCTTTGAAGTCTGGTTGTGTAATGTATTATTTATTGTGCATCTGCCACTACTGCAATATCAGCTAATGGGGAGAGATGGTTTAGATGTTACTTAAGGATGTAAAAGAACACGACTTAGTGAGTCATGGGCTGCAGGAAGGGCTTTTTCTGCTGCTGCTTCCGTGGCTGCAGGTACCCGAACCCCCTACTATGCTGAGTCGTGACTGAATACACTGCAGCCCTGTCCACTGAAGGGAGACTGTGCAGCTTAGCAGCTGATCTGGTTTTCACAAGGTAACAGCTGTAAGAAAGAACATCCAGGAGAACGCTCAGCCAGGGACCCTCAGTGCCCCGGGCCAGTCGCCCCTGGGAAGGGCTGCCTGTGCCTCCACTTCCAGGCTGCTCTGAGGAATTGGGTGGGTGGGCAGCTCCAGGGCCCCACAGTGCACAAGCAAGAGTTTAACTCCCACCGAAAGCACTTGGAGGTGAACTTTGGCTGCTGTGCCCTCTCCGTAGCTGACTCCACCAATGTCCCTTTGCAGGGACAGGAGGCGTTGACTGTCACACGTTTGCATCTGCTGGTGTCCGCACCAAACAGAACCTGCCTGGTAAGGGTCTCCAAAGAGCTTTTCATTCCCGTTGGTCTGACAGAGTTGTAATTTGGGAGTAAATCAAAGAGAAGAATCCACCTTTTACCTCTTCTTCTGATTCAGAATCCCAACGAGGAATCAAACATGACTTTTCTTTGGTGGCAGATGAACTGAGTGGCTGACCTCTCCTCTGCTGGGTGTTCGGTTGACAAGATACGAGTCCTGAGGGAAGCACACGCAGGTCCTCGTTTTGTGAGGGAGTGTCTCCTGTAGCTGGAGCAAAGGGCTGACTCTCATGACTGGGAGAATCCTCCCTCCAATCCAGCAGCCAGTCCTGACCACAGACCTGGTGTGGGACCAGTGGCGGTTTGTTCCCTACGTTGTGCTTCAGTATCCTCACCCAAGTGATGGAGAGAAAAAACTTCCTGGAAGATTTAATACTCAAGTTCCTCAGGTTTCCTCAAAAGAAGGTCTCTGTATGAGGGAAAAGAACTACTGTATCCCTTCAGCACACTGCTCGGCTGAATCTGTTTTAAATATCTGTAAAAAATGTTTACTTAAAAGTTGCATAAGCTCTCAGTTACTACTGTACGTGAATTAGGGAGATTCTGTTTCAGTGTTACTGTAATTCTCGTATTTGCCACTGACAGCCTATCCACGTTATATAAATCATCTCCAGAGCACCTAATTTACTACTATTACAGTCCAGATGAAATATTTATGTAATTTCCCTTCTTTTGATATAAACTTCAGTTACAGAGAGAAAATTGACTGTAAAAATGACATTGTAGGACTCTATATTTATCTTCTCTCAGTGATTTCCATAGCAAATTTGCTCCGTTTACCAGTTGAAGGTTTTTTTCCCTGTTGCCTGATTGTAAGCATGGCAAACTGAGCATGAAATTGTAACATCATGGTGTGTTTCTCCAAATCACACTTGTCACACTTGTAATCTCAGTAGAGGCAGATTTGGTGTCTGGGCTGCACGTGGAGCAGCGATCCTTCTGTAATTGTAGAAGGGCTGGTTTTATGAAATGATACCACACCTCCGCTGTTCCTAGTCCGTAGACAAACAGGAACATGTTGATATGAATGTTTTCAGTAGTGCTTTGCAGCCCCAATCAGGAGCTGGCACTTTGTTGTGATGGGCATTGTGTTATCACCAGACAAAATTTAAAACCTTTGCCTCCAGCTGATTCATCACATATGCATACTTTGGTGCTTAAAAAGAGGGTTCTTTTCCTCAGGGCAGTAATAAAATAATTCTTTTCTGTCTCATTGTGTACCTGCAGCCCAAGAACTGCAGTATTTTTTCAGATATTCTACCAGTCTGCCAAAGGCTGTTGAAGTTGGCCAGTGGGTTAAAACAAGTTCCTAGTGAGGGTGGGAGGCAGGCGGGCAGGCACAGACACCCGGTGACAATATAAATCTTATTTCAAGAAGAAAATAAAAGAGAACTTTTCCACCAGAGATCTTGCATTAGTAGTGCTTTCAATTCAGTATCTTTTCAGCTCAGATTCTAGTCTGAATGCCCAATGACTTTGGTAAGCTGGAAATTGTTAGTATTGTTTTAGATAACATTGCAGAAAATAAACCTCTGATCTTAGGCAGAGTTAGGAAAAATGCGGTAAGTCCACTGAAACAAGCAGGAGAACTGTCATACGTACCTACCCCACAGGATCTGACATGGTACAACACCTAGCAAAGTGGATGTATGTGTGGAGCAAGAACATGGAGCTAGAGTTGTGTAGTGTAGATACATTTAAATATCACATAGATTTCATGAGGTTCAGAGTATGTGCTCAAGATGAGATTAGGCAGCATATGGTCTTGGTATCTGTGACTGTCAACACATCCCTTCTCCCTTCATCCATAGAAAACTGTCTTCTAGAGGTAACCTGCTGGTGGAAAAAATCACTTATTTATTGGCACTCTACTCAAAAAGCCAAACTTAAAAAGCAGGAGTGACATATTAGAAAGTATCCAAGATGAATTCTGATTAGATATCCTTGTGACAGTGTTTTGATAAAGGCTGTATTTAAAGGGAACGGCATACTCATTCTGGACAAAAACTAGTTAATTTCTCTGGCTTTGTTTTGTCCATAGAGGCACAGGTGGTGTTCAGTGAAAATTTAATATATGACCTCTGAACTGCTCCATCCACTATATTGTCGCAGTGCCACAGAAAATTCGATGTTCAGCTTTTCCTAGCACTGGGGATGGATGGGGGAGCGAATTTCTGACTAACACCCATTTTTGATGTGCAACAAAAATGCCAGATGGAGTCAAATTGGTGATCACTGCTGCTTCAGATAGAGTGTTGTTTCTTATTTGTGACATCTCAAAAAAAAATCACTTAAAGCTTGTCTTTTAGTGCTGGGCGCTCATTAGCCAAGTCCTTGATGCAAACAGGGAACAATCTGCAGAAGTCAGTTTTACACAGGGATTTCTCTCAATTTTATTTCAAAGGATCTATTATTAATAAATTGGTAAGAATATTCTTTTAATCTACTAATGTACCTTCTCGTTAACATGAATTCATTTCCTGCGCTGACTGTGGTAATACAAAGTCTGCCTCTGCAAATTCTGGGGTGTGCAGCTGGACCTGAAATTGCGGTGTTCTGCGCCTCGCTGCTGCAAAAGGCGTGGTGTGTTCATAAATCCGATTTACAGATGGCAATTAACTTTCTCAAACTACCAACCTTTCAACCTCCTTCCTCTTCTCACTGGGAATAATATTGACATTTAGAATCTGCAGACAAATGCTGCAGTAAGAGAGTGAATGTTTTTTTATTGAAGACTTCTGCCGTAGCTGTGAGAGTGTAAATGTATGTACACAATTTGCATGCATTTCAATACATATATCCCGATGAATTTCAGCAGGGCATTTTATTCGGGGGAAAAATAGCCAATGCAGTCTCCATAATTGAATGAATATTATTTTAAATATTCTAATGTGGGAGAAAATAATTCTCTGCGGAGGGCCAGAATGAGCCTGTGTACCTCTGAAATCACATTTCAGTCCTCAAAATAGCCCTGAAGTACTACACGGACCTTTTGTTTGCTTCTGGCGCGGAGATAAAGCCCACAAAAAGCTCGATGACAGTTATGTATCTAGTGTACTGGTAAGCCTGTCACCAACTGGGATCGTCTCCTTGTTCCCTTTTGTTCTCTTTGGTTTTAGCCATCTGTTGCCTCCTGACTTAGGCGAGAAGCAGGTCTGTGTTCCAGCCCGTTGGTGTGACAGCAGTGTGCATACACCTCCACTCCCGACATTTTTGGTTGGTGTGCCGGGGTTTCAGTATAAGCTGTGTGAACCCACACAGGGCTCTGGCTAGATGGTAGGTCCAACAGTGCTACTGATGGCTAGAGTTTGGGAACTGCATTGTCGCTCTGTGTGTATCGTGCTCAGCCCAGTGAGGCAGGAGAACACAACTAGCAATAAGATGAATTTCCTCTGACAAGCTGCCCCCCATCTTACTTACCCTTGACTTTATCTGGGACTGTGACAATCAGGACACTCGGTTTTTCACAATTTGAGCAAAGGTTTGTCTACCCCAAGCCGAATCCTTAGGGAGTTGCTTCCCTCCCTGTTCTGTTCCGAAGCCAGCTTTGCCTTTAACTGAGTCTTTTCCTTCAGTAGCAGTTTTTTAGGGTAAAGAATACAGAAGAGTTTTAGAAAATTGGGTAGAATCGTGTTCCATCCCAGTGAATCACAGTAGACACCCCTTCTTGTCTGTACATGTCTATAGTTACTCATTGTGGTCTGAGGCTGAAGACTTATAGCAAAAACTATCCAGCCTCTTCCAAAACTGATGTATTGTATATTTGGTTGTCAGCATCAGGCAATGGTTGAACCAAAGCCAGACTGTTGAACGATACCATCAGTGGGCATTCCCGTTTAAAAACACAGAAATATTTTGTTTTGTTTTGTTTTCTTCTAACAACTGGTTTTGATCTCTACCAGTTTGGCATATCAGTTTTTCTCAGAGCAACACAACATCATTCAAAACAGTTTTGAATGCTTTGAAACTGGCTGGGCCGCTCACTGTTGATCTTCTAACTCCACTGAAATTAAAACAGAAAACATAGATTGAAGGATGTCATTAGGCAGGGACATACCTTTGTATTTTCTCTGTGAAGGTTAGTGATCACTTGTGGTATATCCATAATATATTATTTTTAAGATTTTTAAAAATCTGTTCTTTCTTTTCCTTTTTTCTTGTGGGTATGAGGCAGAATATTTATTATTCAGTGAAGTTTGATTTTTAGAGAACTCAAGACATTTAAGAACATGACAGAACTGATAGGGTGGTGCAGAAGCAGCAAGGCAGCAGGTATTCCCGGAGCACTGTAGCTGGAATAACCCAAGAACAGCAGCTTTTGGCACTGAGACGATTTCTACCACGGCACAAATGACTCTTTGAGGTGAATAAAGGCATGATGGAAGTAGGAACTAAGATAAAATGTGCTTTATTATCCACCCTTCACCAAAGGCAAATTTTATAAAAGTGGCATGTTCAATTTATTTCCATGAAACCTCCAGGTTGTCTAGAATGCAAGGAAACAATGTGGTCCACCTGGATTTTGTTACTTACCTCAAACCTGAAAGGAAATCTCTAGTCCACAAAAGATCAAGATTAGTATTTGCTTTGCTTCATGAAAGGTTACCTGTATAGTGCCTCGCATTCATTGTGAAATTTATTTCCTGATGAATCCAATTTACATTAATGTGGGCTCATTAAAAGATAATTATTTTGCTGAGGAGAGGACCACAGCATACATCAAGAGAACATCTGTAATTGTTTTAGTCGTATGATAAAGAGATAATTCCGAGTTCAGCTTTTCATAATGCCACTCTTATAAATGTCAAAACTGGATTCTTATTTTAACAGCTGTTTCAAAACTTAATTACTGTGATAATTGTTATCAAAAAGCAGATGCCTAGCACTGGCTTACCTTCTCTTTATTAGCATAGTATAAAAATCTTTAACGTTTTAACAATTATGATTTTGAAAGAGACTACTAGGGTCATAAATGTCAGAATATCTGGATCAGCTAAGTTTTGCTCAGAGAAAACCAGCACTGTTTAAATCACCATTGGGAAGACACTGTTAAACAGTGGTCCAGTTTCCCAACATAGATAAAATTTCAGTAGACTTAGCGAAGATATTAAATAGAAAATTTGGTTTTATCTGGTGAATTTTGTTTCATATTTGGAAGTACATATTAGAGTTTTGGTTTCATTCACTGGCTTGCCCTCTGCTTGACATGATATAATAATAATTAACAGAGACTTGCATTTATACAGCTATACACCTTCATGTTCCAAGTATTTCATGGCATTAACTCATTAATCATCACAGCAGCTACATAAACTGGGAAGATACACAGTACAATAGAGTTCATGTTCTTTAGCCCCGGCATTCCAGAGTAACAGCTCAATAATTTCTTCTCGGTGTATGCAAACAAATGCTTGATAAAATGGAGGAAAGAATAACGAAAATGAAACAGTCAGGAAGAAACAGAAGGACAGATGAAGGATCCAGTCCAGTGCTGGGAATCAGTGTGGGAAGTGGTGTGGGGTCTCCGTGTGTACTGCTGGTGGAACAGTTCATTCTCTTATCTGTCATGGAGTATGTAATAGCCGGCCAGTAGAAAATCATAGAATCACGGAATCATTAAGGTTGGAAAAGACCTCAAGGATCTTCAAGTCCAACCGTCAACCCAACACCACCTAACCCACTAACCCATGTCCCCAAGCACCACGTCTACACGTTTCTTGAACTCCTCCAGGGATGGTGACTCCACCACTGCCCTGGGCAGCCTGTTCCAATGCCTGAGCACTCTTGCAGTGAAGAAATTTTTTCCAATATCCAGTCTAAACCTCCCCTGGCGCAACTTGAGGCTGTTTCCTCTTGTCCCATCACTTGTTACTTTAGAGAAAATACACTGATGGGCAGTGCCACCTGGACCACATGTTTGGAATACTGAGGTTCGTTCTTTTTTGTGGGCTTTTTCTGATCTCTCTCTACACCGGCTTTCTGCAGGGTTTCTGTTGACTTCCAAAGGCACTGAATTGGATCAGAACTGGAGAGGGTGAACACATGTTGCTGCTGGTGCTGCTACACCTGTCACAAAGCCAGGCTGTGGACTTAAACACAGGCTTATGCCTGTAGATATTTAGGATGGAGTTCATACTTCCTCAGTCAATGCTTCTCATGAGGCTTTAAGGCCTGAGTTCAGAAACCAATAATACACAGTCTGTAGTGATGTAAAACTGTATGGAATCACTGAGAGTGAACAAAACTCCAACCTTCTACAATATTCATAGCTGGAAGTGAAACTGGAGAGATAAGTAGAGCTTATATAGCACAACTGCATCAATGTCAGCAGCAGCTCTGCCATACCCTGTGCATCTCTCTAGTGATTGTTGAGTACGATTCTTTTCTCTGCCTCATTGGACATCTTATTCAGAAAAAGAACATTTATTGACCCCATTGAGACTCAGAAAACCAAAGCAGCCAGGAGTAAATTTATAAACACACCTACTAGAGGGGCTCTAAATGTCCAGCAAAAACTGAGGAGTAAGAAAGAAGAGAAAAAAAAGCAGCACCATTTAGTGCAAAGTATATACTTTAAATTCTCATTCCTAAAAGGCTTCCTTTCTAGTTTGTACTTATAGAAGGCACTTATAATTGTAAGGACATTTTTCAGCCTGAAACTTTGTTCATCTGTTTAAAGAACATTCTCACTCGGAACTGAGTCACGTATTTGGGTTTGGTGTAGCTGCTGCAATCTACCACTTTGATTAAAAAGTCTAATTTAAAATTAAAAATGTATTTTTAAAGTAATTCTTTCAGCTATATAAATGTTGAGATTCTTTGTAAAGTGTAATACATTTATTTTACTTTGTGAAGTACTACAGTTCTCAGGGTGTCTCAGATAACATCAGGCTCTCACATATTCCCGCTATGCCATGAATTTCAGTTCAGAATGATGTTTGGGACATTAGCACCTTTCATCTCAAAATACTGAAGAAATATAAAAACAATACTTAAATCTCACAAGAGGCCTTCTGATGGGCAGACCAAGGCACGGTACGTGGGACATTATTCATGTTTCACAGTGGGTCAGGCACTTCTCTTTAAATGCTGGGCTCTCAGATCGTTTCCCGTACAATAGGCTCGAAGCCAGGTTTAACGTCGTATTTTTATGATACCGCAAAGCAAAAACCACCTCCCGCTGCTTCTTACATTTCTCAAAGGTGGGAATATGACTGTGATAAGGCTCCAATTCAAAAGTTCCTCCGTATTTAGAAAAGCATTTAGCACATCCGAGGCCAGGTTTACATATGCATATGCCTGTGATTAAAGCAAAGCAAATGCTGTAAGACTGCACTGAATTAGCATGAAGGAACATCTAGTCCTACGACCTGGTGTAAAAGGCTACAACAGGGTGAGTTTGCCATGAAACCCAATCCTCTGGCTGCCCCAGCTGAGTGCTTTCACACTTCTATGCTGTTCTGTCCCACAGCTTTTCAGAAAAATTGTGTCTCCCAAAGATGTTCTGAAGACGTGCACTGTCATCTTACTAGAGTTACTACAGATACCGAAGTTGTCATGAATCCCCAGAGCAGATCGCTGAGATAGTAGTGATGCCTGCCTAGATAGTTTGCAATTGCTTTCCAATGGTTTCTGTGTAAGATTTTATATCTTAAGCCATTCCATGATTAGGAGAAAGTTCTGTATATCACAGTGAAAAGCTGGGATTCTTGAGTTCCCTCCTGTATTTTTCAAGGATATTACTACAGCATATATGATAGAGTAAATATACCTGTCTGTGGAAAGTTTGATGGAAATAGATACAGAATATAACCACAGCTGAAATGAAAAATAAAGCTGTTTTCAGATAAAGAACATACATCTGAAATACCCCGTCACATAACATTTTTTTTCTAAAGTTAAACCTAGACAGAATCTCTCCTAGGAAAAGGGGAAATTGATTTGCTTACTGAATTACTCACAGGAAAAGCTGATGTTGAAAGTTAAAGTAATTACAAAGAATGGAAAACAATTGACTCCAAATAGCAATTTTTTAAAAATCACTGCTCCATTCAGTGCCTTTGACTTTTGCAGGAGGATAGGTGTCTGTTCCCCCGCCACAGTGAGGATACAGTGTGCATGAAGACATCATCACTGTGTTGAGTACATACCATGGTGTCTGAAAAACAGATCTATAATTTCTTTCTTCTCTCTCTTGCTTGGTTTACCAGGCTGTCCCTGGGGTGCTCATCATTAAACACAGTCACGAAATTGCTTCAACTTAGACAGGAATGACAGATACAGAGAAAAATCCTACTTTGGGTTCTAGCTAAGTACCATCAGTAAAATTAGCCAGTGGCTCAGATCCTCACTCGGTGTAAATCAGTTCTTTCAACGGCAGATGGAGTGTTGTGGTTTTGCACCAGCTTGTTTTGTTTGCAGCATTCCAAGTGACAGCTGAGTGTGGCTTGTCCTGCTAGAACAAATAGGAAGGGAGAGAACAAAATATACTTTGCCAGCACTTTCCGGATGATCTTGCTTTGCGATAGAAGTGTTTGTATTTTAACCAGTGCTTTTTCTACACAGTCCAGCTACTTTTGCTCGAGCCTCCAGAGAAGTGATACAAGCAGATCCCCAGTGGGTGTCAGTTGATGTGGCCTCAGCAGTGTCAGGGGACAACTTTTGAAAGCATAAACCTATAGCTGTTTGCCTGTAGCTCTTCACCTATAGCAAAGAGCATTGTTTACTACGAGGTGAGGCTGGCAGAACAGCCGCGAAAAGCACCTAAATTCTGCAGTGATCTGCTATAGACTGAATTTTCCCACTGAGGAAGTCCCCATGCTTTCTTTAAAGATTATTCTGGAGAGCCAGTTTAGGTTTGTTGCTCTCTCTTTCTCTTAGAAAATAGTATGTGTGCTCTTCAAATCATGACTTCTTTATAAAATCTCAAGTTGTATGCTTTTAAATCCCTACCATGTGAAATATCAATCTGTCCACTTTTTTCTCCCTGAATGTAACAGTTATCAAGTTAATAATGATGACTGATAGCAAACGAGATCCCCTCGAGTTGAGGCGGGCCAGCTGAAAAACTCTGGTGATTGAAAAAGAGTTAAAAGCTGTGTCATCTTGTCACCTTTCACCGTGACAGTGCTCACCCCTCACCCTTCGTCTTCCTTCTGTCTTCACACCAACTGCTACTCTGCCACTACCCAGCAAGAATCCAAAGGCTGGAGCAGGACGGCAGACAGTTAATCCATCTTTCCTCGGCTGCAGCCCGTCGGGGGTTCAGCAAGCACCCAGTTTTGCTGATTTGGAACATGCTGCTTGGGAGTCTCTGCCTGAGAGAGACTTGGCAGACCTTGAATAAGCAAATGGCAACATCACTGCTATTTTCAGAAAGGATCTAACCTTCTGTTGTCCTCATCATTGATTTGTAATTGGGGGAAAAAAAAAGAAGAGTAGAATTTGATAGGTGACCTCTGACATGAAAGAGTAGAGCAGTTACACAGCCAGAAAAAGGCAGAAAGAGGGGAAAACAATAAAGGAGAATGTTTTAGATACCTGTGATGTGTCATATGCATATATATGGCTGATAAAGAACAAGAAACCATATGTTTCTTATTCCAGTTGTCCTCTGCACCCCTGCTCTCAGAAGGAAGGATAGTAATGAAGTTTTATTACACATAAAATTAGCTTCGGTAAGTGCTAGCATTAACTAGATAATAAAAAGAGCTGCCTGAATGTTGCAAAAGAATTGTTTTTTAAAATGTCAGTTAATTGCTAAATGGCTCCAGCTCCTAACCAGCTACTTTATCTTTGCAACAATGAAGACTTCAGCAGCTGAGTGAAAGATTTTATGCCCCTCTTCTTTGTTCCCTGCAAGGAAATGCAGAAGACAAAGCCTCTTACACACTGCAGCAGCTTTTGATGTCAGAGCATCCAGTCTGTCCCTGGCCCCTTTAGTGACCCCAGGACAGACGGACGGACCAACGAACCAGACTCCTTGGGATGTTCCCCAGCACTCTGCCAGGCCCTGGCTCAGCCCTAGTGCCACTTGGACTTTCCAGAAGGAATGTTGCCAAAAAAATTATCACAGATTTGCTGTGAAGCGTTACTGAACGTGGAAAGGGGTGTGCGCTGTAAACCCTGAGTTAGGGCTTAAACCCACTTCAGCCAACAGGTGCTTCTCAGAAATCAGGGATGAACCATTAATGAATAAGCAGACAAGAGGGAAGCGGGACAAAGGGGCAGGTGAGGGGAAGATTCACGCCAGCAGCAGCAAACCTTGCGTTTGGAATCCTCTTTCAAGCATGTTTATTGCTCCTCCAGACCTGACCCGTGGTACCGTTTACAGTCCAGAACTGCTGCCTGGAAAGCAGCTGGTCACATTGAGTCAGAACATTAAACTAACAGATTGCAACAGTTCATTACCATCGTGCCATTTGTGTGAAAACCGAGCCTGTGTTGTTGTTGGGGACAGTCTGCGTTGGGCTGGCATCCCATCCGTCCCAGCCCCTGAGACCCGACTCTGCTTCGCTGTGGCTGATTCCAGCCCTGTGGTTGCTTTTATGTCTGTTCTCCTTGCTTACGACGTCTACTTATTTAAACCTAGCTCAACAAAGCTTTTAGGCATGTGCTTAAAGTGAATCGCATGCTTTGCTGAATAGCAGTGGTGTTAAGCACGTTTCAATGTAAGCATATGGGTAAGTGTCTGGCTGGAATAAGTGCTGTCATTAGGAACAACTTCTGAAGAGCCTGTCAGTTGTGTGTGAGCATCCCCGTGCCGAGCACTCTTTTATTTGGGAGCAAAGGACCCTGGGGACCTAGACAGTAGGCTTTCTGGCTTTATTCAAAGCCTAAATCTTCATAAACAAGAGACAATTGTATCACTGTGGCTTACATGTTCATTTATCCTTCAAGAGCTCTGTTTAGTTTATTGTCTGGGTTAAGATGAAGCAAGTTCTGCTTTGCTTTTATGCAGCGACACTGTCTTGGCATGCAAGCTCTCCTTGTACTGTGTAGGAAAAAACACTTCTTTCCATCAAATCCTCACACCTTTATCCCATTCTTGGAAGAAATGCCTGTTGACTCAGATGTCAAGATTAGTTCCTGTTTTATTAAAAAGTGATAGGATCACGTATTGAATAGATTGAATTTTCTCCAGCAAAAATGCCACCTCTAGACTGTGGCTAGACTCTGCATGAGGTTTTAATAGGGAGCTCAGGGAATTAATTAGGTATGTAAAAATTGTCAACAGTAATGAGAACATCACCAAAAATATAACCTATGGTTGAAGAAAACATATTGCTTGGGGACACATCCAACATTGATTTTTTAATGTGAGATCCCATTGACTTCAGTGGGAAGTAATTTATGGAATGACAGTGGGATATGGCACCCTGGTCGTTGTTCGTTAGGAGGCTTTAACTCCCCACAAGACCAGGTAGATGGTCTGAAGGTTTTACATGGTGTGATTCTGCGATGACTGCGTAAGTGATGTAGAAAAGCCAGGTATGAACTAAGTGGGTCATCTGAACAGTGTGCAAATAAACCCCTCACCCTGTACTGCTAAAATGTCTATTTTAGATAGATTTACAGAAAAAATATTTTACGTAAGTTTTGTGGAGTTTAAATTCATGTTCTTGAGACAATTTTCCATATCCTGGCAAATGTAACCGTAAATTTTATTTAGGTATGCTGGCAGTCCTTCTGAATAAAGATCAGAGGAATCTTAAATGTCTTCAAGCAAATCAAGTTCTCCAGATATTGTTGTACTTTTGAATATGCAGCATATCATGACTGTAAGGTCTTTTAGCCAGGAGTGTACTGAGTCTCTGAGCTGATATGCTGTTCAGGCCACTGACAATCCCAGAGTTTCTCTTCCCACAGTGCAGAAAGCTCACAGTTCTATTTCTCCATGCATACAGAGACCCTGAAGCTGTTCAAAGGGCAATTTCCCCCCCAGGTTTAGCTTTGGAGAGACTGAGGCAGGGACTTCTGCAGCCCGGCTGTTGGGCAAATGGAGTTTTGTGGGATGGCCTCAGAAGTGGCAGCAGCTCTGAACTCGAACATTTGGTTCTGTGCTGGGGAGGTGGGTTAGTGGGTAGGTCACCACGGAGGTGGAGGGAGTTGGATTTTTTTTTTTTAAATTTATGATATGGATTTGCATCCCTTCTCTTTCTCAGAGTACATGTGTGTGCTAGTTATACAGTTAGAGGTGCTGGTGTTGATGTTGTTAGAACAAGAGTTAAAAATAATTCATTGCAAATTATTATTTATTAGCTACAGATAAAAATATAGACACTGTACTCCTCCCCAGGTGGAAGTTTGATGAAACACTATGAGTAAAGCAAGGTGCTATTACGATGCTCTACTAATGAAGGGAGAGTTCTGTGGGTTCATTGCTTCTTTCTTAAATGCTAAACCCAATAAAGGGATTTGGAAGATGCCTGTGAGGGATAACTAGGAGAGAGTGAAAAAAAGGGGGAAAGGAGAGAATGGCGAAATGGTATAGATGAGAACACCCACCGGCAGTTCCCTCTGGTTTATACTCTGATCACACATCAGTGTTACTCTGGAGTAACTCCTTGAGGCTAATAGTTTATAGACAAAACGAAATTGGTCTGGAGAGAAAGGAAAGTATTATAAATTTGTGAAAGTGGAAGGGGAATTTGACCTCGTTTAGAGACGTTAACAAAGGATAACTGAGGGTGAAATTCTCAAAGGTCTTAAATTGCACTTTGAAAATGGATGTAGGATGTATCTATCTGTACACACGATCCCAGTACAAGTACACATAAACACACCAGGTTTAACCTACTAATGCAGATATTCTCAGTAATGCAGATGAAACAGTAAGAAGCTTTCTGCAAGTTTCTCTGTGAGCAGCCCAGCAGTCAATGCTGAGTTTGTTGATGCCCCATGCATCCTGCCAGCAACACCAGAACTCCCCAGTTTACACCAGCAGAGATACATCTAATGAGTTGCAGCAGGTCCAGAGAAGGGCAGCGAAGCTGGGGAAGGGTCTGGAGCACAGGTCTGATGAGGAGCGGCTGAGGGAGCTGGGGGGGTTCAGTCTGGAGAAGAGGAGGCTGAGAGGAGACCTCGTCACTCTCTGCACCTACCTGAGAGGAGGGTGCAGTGAGGGGGGTGCTGGGCTCTGCTCTAAAGTACCAAGTGACGGAACAAGAGGAAACAGCCTCAAGTTGCACCAGGGGAGGTTTAGACTGGATATTGGAAAAAATTTCTTCACTGCAAGAGTGCTCAGGCATTGGAACAGGCTGCCCAGGGCAGGTGGAGTCACCATCCCTGGAGGGGTTCAAGAAATGTGTGGATGTGGTGCTTCAGGACATGGGTTAGTGGGTTGGGTGGTGTTGGGTTGACAGCTGGACTTGATGATCCTTGAGGTCTTTTCCAACCTTAATGATTCTGTGATTCTATAAACATTTTAGACACTTAAAGCCAGTGATACTTCAGCTATTAGGCCTTCTATCATTTTTGAAAATAAGGTTTAGGTTCCTGATATGAAGAGCTTTTGAAGGCTTTCTTCTGCAGCTAATGTTTGTTATAGAAATAAAGCAAGTAAGCAATTTCTCTTCCCCTGGGCTATATGGATCTTCCCTTCGACTGCTGTGGCCAGTTTAAGAAGTGACACTCACTTTCAAGGCAGCACATCTGAATGCACTATTTGCCAAGCTATCTCCATAGTGCAGTCTCCAGAATGACTGGTGATTTCAGGATGTTGTTTTCTAAAGAAATTGGAAACGCTTGGAAATGAACTCCTAAAATACTACCAGGAACATTTGTAACTCTTTTGAGAAGTGTTTAGAAGTATCAGCTATTTGAGGAGGTGAATGCTGCATATTAAAATGATGCCTTTTCAAAGCTCTGAAGCTGTTGCTAAAATGTTACAATAAAAAAGTCATTCCATCCAGAACGCATTATCAGTTAATGCAAACACAGGATTTTTAAAAAGCTATTACATTCTTTGGTGCTCAGAGCAAGGGAACAATAAAGCGAATAGAATCTCATCAGCTCACACTTGTGACCTCGTGGGGAGCGCTGGTGCTTCCCAGGACTCGCCGCAAAGCCACCAATAACCTGCTGTGTGACTCAGTGTTTTCTGTTCAGACACAAGTCTCTCTGGAAAGGTCAGCTTGGGAATTCGGTGGGACGGAGACTTTAATTAGGGGACACCAGGCAGGAAGAGCTCCAGAAGTTCTAAATGGGGTCAAGAAAAGCTTTTGATCAGGTAATAGAGGCTTCTCAGGATGCAAGTCATGAATGTTAAAAGCCCATTTCAAAGCAGCATTGGAATAGAATGAGCAATGCTTCAAGCACCTGAGATCAAATAAGTAATTGTTTGGTAGAAAGTCTTGATCAAAGTGACAGTAGTTACCTGCCTGGTGAATCAACAGACTGTGAGAGGGTGAAATCAGAATCCGAAATTCAGATATATCTCATCTTAAAGCACAACACTCTATAGATGAGGGTAACGGCACGGTGCAGTAGCTGAGGATACGTCCCTACCTTCAGCACTATAGGAAACAACAGAAGTATTTTCCTCCTTGAGTTCCAGATGCAGGGAGAAGGAAGGATGTTACCGAGGGGAAAATGCAATATGCTGACCATCTGGTGAGGCACTTGCAGGCAGGGTGTGATCTCAGCTACAGGAACAGATCACCCACATCTTCCTTACCCAGGCTGCCAAGCAGCAGTTGAGATGCAGAAAAGATTTGTCTATTAAGAAGTGCAGTGAAATATCATCATACTTGAGAGAATTAACATAACTAAGTGCTGGCTTCAGCTTCTTGACTTTTTCTATGTTTTGCACTTGGGTAATATAACATAATGTAGCAGCAAATAATGTAGCATTGCATTTGACCATATAGAATCATAGAATCCCGGAATGGTTTGGGTTGGAAGGGACTCAAAGATCATCGAGTTCCACCCCCTGCCATGGGCAGGGACACCTCCCACCAGCCCAGGTTGCCCAAAGCCTCATCCAGCCTGGCCCTGAACCCCTCCAGGGATGGGGCATCCACAGCTTCTCTGGGCAACCTGGGCCACTGCCTCGCCCCCGCACAGGGAAACATTCCTTCCTAATGTCTAGTCTAAATCTGTCTTCTTTCAGCTTATGTTTAACATTAGCATGAGTGATGTCACACACTAATTATCATAAACAAATGACCTATGATTTAAAAAACATTATTTCATAAATGTACAAGTTTAACCCCGTTAAATTATTACCAACAGTTTTAATTATGGAATTGTACCGGGAAATTGTTAGAATATATGAAAAACATCTCTGGTTTAGTAATAGGGTTCTGCAGAACTACTTGGATGCTTTCTTTCTTAGTTTTTCTTTTCTGATTTGCTGCTTACAACATGCCTGGACTTTTAAGAGTTTACAGTTAATGCTTTCTCTGCCTGTCAATATACTGGCAAATCTGCAAGGAACTGTATGTCTTCCAAACCAGTGAGTGATGTTGCCCCTACTGCTGAAAGAGTTCTCTGTAATAAATTTATTAGCACTAAACACTGGCACTTTGATCCATGCCATGTTTGATCAGGCCTGGTTTTGTCACCTTTTTGATCTCTACCGTGTTAAACGTGGAGTTTTTCTGTGGCTGACCAATACTTACATCTCAGACTTAGTTTCTGAATTTACAGAAGGTCCTTGATCAAAATGTATGGAATCTCATACAGACATATATAAAGTGGCACATTGTCATCTTCTGCATGTCTTTGCTTGCTCACAAGTGACACTTTGAAAGTCTGTTTTAGGAGACCTGCTCAAGATACCCAGGCATGGTTCAGCCACTGTTGAGCAGGTCCGTGGTGCTGAGGCCGGTCCGAGGTCAGGCCAGGACATCAGTCCGTGGTCTGGGGATCAACAGGGCTCCTGGGCAGGCAGAGGCCTGGCTGGGACAGGGCTGGGGACAAACACCTACAGCGTAGCTCAGGCGGGGACTGCGGGCCCAGGGCTGTGCTGACGTGGGCCCTCTGCATCCCTGGGCAGGGACTGCGGGTGAGGGCCCCAGCGGAGGCTGGGCAGGGCCATCAAGGCCCATCGGTGCACCCAGGACTCTGCCGGTATGGGCCAGTACAGAATGGTGTGTGCCGGCGGATTCTCTCCATGTAGTACAGGAACAGCTTGTGAAGTCGCTTTCAGCTGTGATGACCAGAGCCTCTGTCTTCAGAGGGTTTGGTGTCTCATGTCGTGTGTGTGCTATTGTTCCAGTTTGGCCAGAAGTTCACTGTTGGTTACCAAATATAACTTCCTTTCCAAGCTAGCATCCTTACCATCCTTTCTCAGAGTGCTGGGTCAAGTTTGGAACACGTCGCAAACGCCAAATTCTCTACTTTGACTGTGCAGCACAGAGGTGACGTTAGCGTTCAACCCTTTGTGTTTTGAACGTCGTGTAACAAACGAATGTTTAGAGACTATCATTCCCTGTTTCTCTTCTTAGAATCAGACACAGCACACACGTTGTTGATACATTATTAAATGCATCCACCAGGTAGTCAGGTTGAACAGTGTTCAGTCCTAACGGCTCAAAAAACAGTACATTGCAAATGCAGTTTCTACTTATTATGCAAGATGTCTTCTGCAAGCAGAAGTGAAGAGTGGGAGAGGTGGAGATACAATCCCATGTGTTGATGGAGTGATTACTTCAGGAATTCATTTATGTTTTCTAAAAAACTATGCAGATTTGTCCAGGTCATTTGGATCTCTGCCTCTCAACTGTACACATGCCAAGGATTATGAAACCCCTCTGAGTTCTCTTCTTCTGAATTCTTTTTATCTTGTTTTCACTTTGCACTGCATTATACTGAAATTTAGTGGGAGTATGCTGTATCCCTGACTGCAAAGTTATCACAATGCATTTCACGTGGCCTGCATATCAATGACGTTCCTATAACCACGAATGCATGGGTTAAAGAGTCTGGAGAAGCGCATATAAGGAAATCAAGAATTTAGTTGGGTTTTATAACCATGGACTTAGAAATAAAAATGCATGCAGACTTGGTTGTTCTTCTCTTTCCTTCCCTGGGCAGCTGCCCAAATGTTGCATCTCTGAGTTGTAAGAGGGAGTTCAGTTTGGCTCCTGTACAGATTCCACATTCACTGAACTGCTTTCTTCATTTAGCTAACGGTCTTTCTGAGCAACACTGGGTTGCATTCATCTTTATTATGCAGTAATGGGAATCACTGCATGAGAAGCCTTGATCTTGAGTTTTGCATAAAACTGCAGCTTGCAGATGCTTTAATCCTACAAGCTATTAGTACAATAAACTTGTAATTGATATATAGGTGTAAGTCTTCCACATCACTTACTTGAAAGCCAAGAGTTATGAAATTTAATAAACTGCCTGTGTCCTTGGAGCTGCGATCTCCCTTCTTTTGGGAGAACAAAATGTCCATCACTGCTCCTGACAATTATTAGGATAATTGTTAATGTACTACGAGAAGTAATTCAACATTAGGGCAATTTCTGAGGCACAGCAGGCAACTTTAAAACATTTTATTGTGCTAATATTACAGTTACAAGTGATATTTTAAAGCAATTTACCATGATAATGTCAATGCGGTGCTAAGACAAGTAGTTCCTTTAAATGCTGTTCCCAGAAAATCTGCTATCCAGGCAGATGTAGAAAAGCTTCTGAAAGACTGGTTTAATAAAATTAAAACACAAAATTAGTATGATACACTACAATTATGAAGAAAAAAATGCTGGATTAATTTCTAGCAGTGTGTAAATGCCTGGTATGAAGCAGTGCTGAGTAACACACTGCAGTCAATGCGTGCCATTGACTACATTACGGCGCGCAGGGTAATTTATTTCTTTTTCTTTCTAAGAAAAATAGCAAGTCTGTAAACATATGCAAGAATATTTAACTATTACCTCCAAGGCACTATTTCACATTTCTAGAATATTAAGTCTAACTAGTCACGTATGTAATAAAGAGATGTTGTTTTTCCTCAGTAGTATGCAAGGGAAGTACCACCTTTCCAGAGATGTATATTTGATGAACTGCAGCAATGATAATTTGATTGATTTAACTATCAGAGAGGTTATAATCATCATAAAACAATTCAAAACATCATTAACTAGCAGGGCATTTGAAATAATACAAATGAGACATTGATTCATGGTCGTGGTAAGTCGACTTTTAGGTCCTGCTGTGGTCCTTAAATAGTCAGAGGTAGTTTACACGTAATTGTGGATGCTTATGTATGAGAGTCTTGTTCACAACTGGCTTGTAACCAAGCAGAAACCAGAATCTTATGCCCCCCCCCCTAAAAAAAGAAACCCAAAAAACAAAAAAACCCCAAAAACTAAACAAAAAAACCAAAAACAACCAAACAAGCAAAACCAAAAAACAAAATAAAAATATCTGCAGGAGTTAGAAAAATGCAGAACTTTAAAGGAGAGCTCAGCGTGGGGCAAGAATGGAAACTACCCCAAAGCCATTATTATGGGATGGCTGTCGTAACAGTACATATTTGGCAATGGGGTAACTCCAATTTGGTTTGGAAGGCTTTGGAAAAGAAATGGTCCATCAATGTTTTTCTTTGTTATGCCTTTTTTTATGCTCCTTCACCTATGGATGTATTAATTATGCATATGCATGCCTTAATGTAATTATGTCTTTTGTTGTAGACAAATGTTAGTCATATTTGTGAATGCTGTCTATGCCTGGGGTAGATGCTGGCTTTTGAGTCACTTATGTGTGAGGCTACCATGGGATTTAAAAAATGTAATTTGTAAGTGCATTCATTTGATTAGTGAAACTTCTGAGTTTTCACTGCAGCGTCTCACAAAGTCCGTAGGTCTTTCAATAGGAACACTGACTTTTTTTTGAGGATCATTAGCATAAAAAAAGACTTTGTAACGATGGCTTCCCCATTCTCTCCCTCCCTCTGATACTGTGCACATCCTTTGCATCCGGTGGAGAAAACTGATCTCTTGCAGAGAATTTAGAAGCAACAGAAGAGGACGGGGAGGCTCCTCTTCCCCTTCTGAATGCCACCAGAGACCAGGTGGCCATAATGTGGGTACGGGATGTTTCATTCAGATTTTCTACAGTTCCTTTTTTTTTTTTTTTTTTGCTGCAACAAAGGATTTAACTAGGACATACATTAATGATCAGCTACTTTCATCCTTTGTTGCCAGAACCCAATGTCTTTTCTCCTATCCTTAATATTCTTTGCCTGCTTCTGATTGATAATCAATGGAGGCAGTTTTATTAGTTACAGTACCTAATTTAACATCAAAAGAATCAGCCCACCTCTCTGGTGTGTGGATGACTGGAAGACGTGATTCAGGGAAGACACAAGGCATGTGAAGTGTTTCACAGGAATCGGGTTTTCTGTCTGCCAGCGTTGCTGACTTACATGCGGGGAGCGCTAAGGGATTCTATGGTGGGTACAAAAGCAGCAGTAAAGACTTTTTTGTGCTAGATCCCAAACGTGTGCCTGTGAAAATATTTCCTAAGGCAGCTCTCCATCACCGCTCGTATTAAACATTTTAAGTCCATGTTGTGTAATCTGGTAAATCGGATTCATCCAGATAGATGCATTTGAATGAGATCTCACCCTGTGAGTAAAGACCGGCCAGTAGAAAGGTAACAGTTCTTATTTGTCAGCCGCTATTATTGTAACCATATTACAGAGGATAATGAAGTGCAAGTTACAGCAATTAGTTGGTGGCAGCACGAATGATAAGCCTGGCGCTATTACTTTCATATACTGTGGTGTGCAATGCAGCCTATTGATTTAACGGCAGCTTTTCTTTTTTCCCCTCTCACTCTCTAGTAAAAAACAACACTGAGATTTATGGGAGCAGTACTGGTTTGGAATACAGATCGGGCTGGAGAAACGTTGGTGTGAATCTTTGGATGCTCACTATTTAAAAAAGACCAGCCTAGGTTAATTCATAAGGTGCTTTACAAAACAGGATAAATGCCGTGTGTTCCACAGTAGGGCTCCTTGGCTTTCTTCCTTGCACCTGGCTGCCTATTAATCTGCCTTTTAACCGTGCCTGCGTGTAGCCACACATGGTTGGAGCCACCAGCAATGTTTCTCTCTCCAGGTCTCTCCGAACTGGGTCACCCTTTTGCTATTGGTTAGCGTTAAATTATTCCCTTTGAGATAACCAGGGCACTCCACGGTGCTATCTATTGTCATGTTCTGGCACCGAGATTTTATAACAGATTATGGGCAATCTGTCATTCCAGGCTGTTCAAGGAGATAGGAAAAATTAGACACATGTTGCTCCCTCATGCTGAGAAGTTTGAACAAAGACAACAAAACCCATATTTTTCCCCATTTATTGTTTGATTATTATTGCCTGATAAAATATAGTAAATAAAGCATGAAGTGCACCTTGAATAAAGAGCTCTAATGATGCATGATTTGTCGTTATCAAAATGTTTGTGTGGATTTCAATGGAGAATCAATTTCAGCTGTCTTGAGTTGGCTTTGATACGCAGCAGCTTCCACAGACCACGTGGAGGCTGAAGCCCCATCCTAAGGGTGGCTTTTGGTCACACCTAAGAGCACCCTTCACCAGTCCTTACTGCAGGATTGAGGCCAAACGGCTGGGGGATGGTACTGCATCTAAATTAGTCTGTAATTACTGTGTCCGGTACAAATTTAAACATGTGCTTCCTCTTTTCATTGGAAGATGAGAACCCAGAAGAATGTTATTGTTGTTTTCATGGAGATTTTAAGTTTGTTCTAAATCATGGCCTTTGGGTACAACCAGGCCACTGACATTGTAGGAATACTTGTACGAACTGCCAGAAGTTTTGAATTTTATCCAGGTAAATATCTCGTATCTGAGTGCCCATTTATAGACTTGAATATTTCAGTTCAGACTAACCAGTATACCTTCACTGTATATTAATAAGGTGAATATATATATTTCGTCTGTATGCTTTACATATTTTATACATAGCTATGTAATATACATTTTTATAAGCTCTATATTTATGTGTCTTTGTATATGCACGTATGTGCCTGTGTGTTTGTTGTACTCGTGGCTTTATTTATCTGTGGTTATGAAACTATATGTTTGTTTAGATAGATGGATGGATGATATTCTCATCCTATTTACACACTTTTCCTTTGAGGCATTTCCTAAATCAGGCATCTCTGGTGTGGTTCAGGAGCTACTTTTGCTTTTGCCTGGATTGCTCCTCTTCCTTCTCTTTCTCTTTTGAAAAGACCTTTAATCTCAGTTAACGTCTGGAACTCTTTTCACAAACACGAATGTGCAAGCTGCCCTCTGCTCAAAATCCATGGTTACAGGTGCTGTCTGGACCCTCTTGTCTGCAGTGCAATCACAGGTTTACCATTCTGCCGTAGCACTTCTCTCTTGGCCAAACCCCCAAGAAGTGCTATCACCCTCACCCTCCTTTTCCTTTCTTCACAATGATGGCTGTCTCCTCCCTGAAGTCGGTTTTGGTCTCCTTCCCTTCTCCACCTACACCTAATCTCATTTGTGTTTGTGTTTGCCTACACATAATCTCATTTAAGGAACAAATTCAACTAGCATGTCTGTCTGGACAGCTCACATTATTTGTGTTTCAGAACAGAAGTATTTGCATCCTCCTCTCCTCTCTCGCTGAGCCCTGCCTACTACCTCCCCTGCGAGTCGTGAGGGCCACCACCAACGTTCTCTTTGTCACCCAAGCACACAGCGTGGTTTTCTTGGCGTTGGTCTCCTACACATTCACATCCAGGCTATGGCAGTTTTTAAAGACTCTTTCTGCGTAAAATCTCCCAGCTGTATATTCCTTCCCCTCTAATGCTGAATTAAGCAATTTAGTGAATCGCAGGCTCAGAATTTAGCAGGGTATAGCTTGGATTGTGCTTGTCTCTGATAAATAGACATCATCTGCCAGTGAACATGTTTAATATTTTCACCTAATATTGTATGTTAGAAAGAGAATTGTGTTGGATATTTAATTCTGAAAAACAAGCAGCGAGATGATAAATGCTGAGAAAAACAACCCCAGTCACTGCCATGCTTAATGTTTCCTCGTCTGGATTTTATATCGGTTTCCAATTACCACTGCAAAGACAGAACACCAATGCTGATATAATTAAAAGACATATAAGCAAATTGAGAATGGAATACATATTTCAGAGCTTAAAATAAACAATCCTAATAACCTTCTTACACTGTTAAGGAAATCTGGTTTTTTGTTCTGAATTTTTTTGTTCTGAAAAAGGCTGAGCAAGGACCAGCAAGGTCTTGTTTTGCATGGGGGCGGAGTTTTTAACTAAGAGTTGAGGCTTCATCCAGTTACAGGTTAAAACCAGAAAGCATCCCCATAGATGCTGCACTCCCATGCCCTCTGGCAAGTTGTAGAAGTAATGATCCAAAAGGGTTGAGGAGTTTTACTGCAGCAGGGAGGCAGCAGGGGTCAAATCTGCCCCAGAAGACCAATAACCAAGCCTGTGATTCTGATATGGGCGAAGCTGCAGGGATTTTTGCTTGATTAAGGACTGCATGATTGAGGCCAGTGACATTAACAGGCACAACATCCACTCTGCATCTCAAAGTGGTGCTCTAACCTGTAAGAAAAAGCCGTGTAATAGCAAAATCCCAACACTTCCACGCTGGTAAAAGCAGCTGTATGCTTCCCATACACGCACCAAGTCTGTAAATTGAATTAATTTATCTTTTTTTTCTGATATCAAATTTTAGGAACTTTCCTGTTGTATTTAAAGCCTTTTTTTTTTTTCCTGTGTGGGCTCTGAACTTTATTGTTTTGAGGCTACATGATCAATGAATGTCAGCTTCTGAACTGCTTTGCCAGTGTAGGGATCAGAAATGGAAACATCAGCTTCAGCTCTCGTCTGCTGGTCATGACGAATTGATCCTTTTCCCTCTACGTTGCATTTCTATCACTTCATCCGTCTGAAGAGAAGTGGTTTTCTCACTGTTACCTGCTGGTAGGCCAACCTGAATTCCAAAATCCTTTCAAAGGGTTTGTTGTTCAATTTGTCTTGTGGTCATGTGCACGACGCAATGGGAGCCAGTGGGATTCTGAAGGTGCAAGCACTGGGGAAGCGAGGTGGGGAGCTGCATCAGCTTGCTGTAGCTGTTCATAGCCCCACGCTGAAGTGCACGCTTCCTTGGGCTAGCGTCTTTATTAATGTTCAGCCTTTGAGCAGGCAGTTTGCAAAACGGAATCCAATAGTTCACTTCTATTTTGAAGCCTTTTGTGTTTTGGAAATTGTAAGTAGTAAAACAAAGATTGTACATGCCCAATGAACATGCACTTGTCATTGCGATTTGTACATGGATATTATTCCTGGTTATGCAGTTAGGTGAGGAATTAGACGCTGAAATGGCCACCTGGGCAGTTTATGGCCAAATGAAAAAGTAACCGTTCCTATGTACAGGTGTATATATGTTCACTTAAGAAAAAACAACAAAGAATTTTTGGATCCCCGGAGCAATGAGGTACTCGCTTCCCCAGAAAACAAGAGGGCCAACTCGTGATGAAGGAAGGATTTTTATCCTTGCTGCAAGAAACCTGAGCAGGATTGTTTTCCCATTACTGTTTTGAGCATCAGCACGAATTCAGGAAAAGATTAATCTTAAACTATACTTCTAGTTCCCTAAAATATATCCACAGTTTCTTTTACAGCCGGCTTTTGGTGAGACACAGAAGTGCAGCATGCACTGCAACTTGGTTTGTCTTTTTTCCCCAAAAAGTCTGTTAAGAAACACTTTCATTGTTCTTGAGGGTTCGTTATGCATATGAAATGTAGCACTTGCATTTTTTCAGAGTGTGCATTGCCGTCTACTGAAATCTGTCTCTGAGATCTCCAGTTCATTTTTGCTTAATTTCTGTGTTCTGGAAGTTTTAAAACTGTCAGCAAAGACGTTTTTCCAGTCTTCACATTATGACAGTAATCTGACCCCTAGAGTCACTAAAGGGATGCCAGTTACATTCCTTTTCTACAGGTCCTGTAGGAGGAAGCGCAGGTGAGCAGAAGCTACTGCTGAAATAAAAAAGAGCATGCAAAATACATATCCACAGGAAAAAAAAATTAAAAGGGCATTAGTCATCTATGCAGAACACATATAACACCTGATTAAATCAGGTTTCATTGGAAGTAAAATAAATGGCATGAGTCAGTGAATGCATTTTGTGATGAACACTCAGCTCCTGGTGTGCAAACAGACTTTCCAAGAGGCATTTTAGAGAAGACATTTTGTGGGGCCAAAGCTGTCATTGGCTGTATGTTTGCACCGTATATAAGGGCAAGGGACAGAAGACAGATCTCTACTCTGGCATCTGGATGTGTCCCAGCTCTTCTGCTTCCCTGCTGCGTGACCTTGGGCAAGTCACATCTCCTTTCGTTGTCTAGTCTCCCTGTTTGCAAAGCGGGGATTATTTTGCTAATCTCCCAAAGAATTTTGTAGTCTACTCAGGAGCAGCAGTATTTAGGAACAAAGCATTATTGTACCAATAATGCGTGATTTGCGTGCCACTTTATTCCCCAGTATGAGGCTTAAACAAAATTTATGTGATATACTGGCTTGTGCTGGATCTCTGCACAGGAGTGAATCTTATCGAAGATCGATAAAGTCATTCCCCAGTCCTGTGGTTTTTATGAGCTCTACAACAGAAAGAAATCAGGTCCTTCTACAACAACAGCACTGTGCCTCTGCCAGAATTGTTAAGCTTGGGAATTGGATAAATAGTAAATTCTGGTTTTTCCACTGATTTCCCCACTGCTTCTGTAACCATTCATGAAATTACAGTCTTGCTAATAACAATATGACATCCTGGCCGTGTAAAAGGTATGTGTGAATTGGAGGCAAATACAAGTTTGAGTGAAAAATGTGCAGGCCTTTGCCTGTTGTTGTCCTGCTGACTCTGATGAGGTTATACAGGGTTTTCAAAAATGCACAGGAAGTCCTGATTTTCCATAAAATTTGTCAATAGCACTGATTTACAAATTTCGTCCTAGTATTCTTCCTATGGGAAATTGAATTTTTGGGGAAGGATCACTTTTGTCAGAAAAAATGTTTTTAAAAAGTGAAAAAAATGAAATTGCATTTTTCAGTCAGAAATAATTATTTTTTCAATAAAAAGAGACATTTTCAATGGAAGAGAAAAGAGGAAAATAAATTTTGCAGTGCAAGTTTGCTGAAATTTCCAGCTGTCTGTGGTTGCGGGTTAAGGAGAGCCTTGGAAACCACCCCGGGTGCCTGATCTGGAGCGTGAACCTGCTTTTGGGTGAAACAGCTTCTCTGTGCCTGGCCTGGGGCCAGCCAGGAGCAGCGCAGAACTGGCACTGCCGGCCTGTGTGCTCAGCATACATCTGTAATGGAGCTGTTGGAAGAGTTCGGTTACAGACGCTCCCTTTCATACAGCCCTTCAGGCTTCCCAGGGTTTTGTCATTTGTTGTTTTCACCTGGGTTAACTCTTTAAACCCGCCCCAAAGCTGTGTTTAGGGAACTGGATGGATGCAATTTATAGTGCTGTGGCTTGTAACGCTGCGCCGCGTGCTGCAGTCCTGTCCCGTGCGGTTTGACGCCTCCAAAACTCCACCCTGGTGACACCAGGTGCGTTGCCTTCAGCTTTTCCTCTAACATGGGGTTGCTGAGGTAGAAGAGGTGTCCCGACCTCTTCTGATCACTAAAGACCTTCTGGAACTGTACGTTAAACCAGCACATGCTCAGTGTGTCCTGGACAAATTTCAGCTCAGGGCCACGACTCAGAAGTTATCACTCAGTTTTTTTCTCACTCCTTATTTAGGCAAAAGCCAGGTAACATCAGTTAGATTTCCTTGGGCATAGCTCTCAGCTTCTGTTACAAACGGCGCGTGCCTTTCCTAAGGTTTGATCTGCTGTCTGGATCTGCAACTTAGAGGCTGTGACTCGTTTGTGAAGGACTCTCTGTGTTGTTTATATTTAATAATACTTTGGTGTCATATTTTGCCCCTTTTAATGAGTAATACCCACACTGTATAAGCAAAAAATCTTGCAGAACAGTGTTTTCAGCAACCGTTGGCTCCCCAGCTGCTTCGTGCTGAGCTGGATTAGAAGGTGCTTGAATCACCCCGTGGTGGGTTGAGGTAGTGACCTTCCGTGACTGTTCTGGTACCTTCCCGTTCCATGCTGGTGGCTGTCGGGAAGGAGCCGCGCACCCCCGTGCTGCGGGGCTGGTGATGTGCGTGGTTAACACTGAGGACCAAACCGGCTGCCGTCAGCTGCCTGTGGTAGAACTGCACCCACTGACACCCAGAACAAATCTGATCTCACTTCCTTGTGCAAAACATCTCGAGCATAGGATTTATTCTTAGTGCAGTCTATGAAGACGGTACCTCTAATGTGTCAGTATTTTCTCCTTTAATGTATTTTGTCATATGTGTGGGTATATTTGCAAAGCACGTGTAGTTAAATGTCATTGAAGAATATAATTAAAAATCAATTAAGATACCATTTTAAAAATAAGAGGTTGTAAAAATGGAATTTACGATAATACAGACTAAACATTTGGCATTTACGCGTCTCTACCAAATAGTGATTCTCTTGTTAGCTGTGCTTGAGTGACAAGGTGCTCTCGTATCTCCTGGATATAAATTCCAGTATTCTTGTTATTGCTGGGACAAATAAACACCTGCCTAAAGACTTCTTGCACTGCCAACTAACACCAGCTGATTAGATTCATACAATTGTTTTGGTTTTTTTTCTTATCTGGGCCCAATGCCAAAAATATCCCATGATATGAAGGGCCAGATTTTGCACCCGGCTTATGCTCAGTTAATGCATAGCAAATACTGGTCTACTGACAGGACTCTGAGCACAGAGAGACATTTGAAAATGTTTTCATTTCCCATGAAACCTGAACTGACTTCAGAAGCAAGCATGGGGGAGGTACCTGGCCTATAACACAATATGATGGTGCGTGCAATCGCTATGACCAGAGCTCTCCGAGGTCTGAGGATGTATGTACAAAAGTCCCCGTGACACATTTTGGATTCCACAGAAATAGAGCCGGACAAATAACTGGCAATGTCTCCATGAAATCCATTAGATTGTGTGTCTGGACATGTGTAACATCTGCTGTGTGGTCTGGATCTGTAGCCCTGCCTGTGTGGACAGGCGTTTACATGGCATGAGTTCAAGAACTGTCTTGCTGTGGGATCAAGCGTCCCGCACTTGTATCCAAACCCAAAGTCTTCTTTCTTGTTGATATTCATACTCTGCTTCCCCTTCCTCCTCCATCTTCATCACAAATTGTTGGCAAGAGTTTCTGGGGGTCTCCCTGAGGTTCTTGTAAAAGAAAGAGTTGGCAAGAGTTTCTAGGGGTCTCCCTGAGGTTCTTGTAAAAGAAGTGGAGATTAAATGTATAAAAATAATTTTTTAAATCACAAGCCCATAGAAAATACCAGGATCTGGGATAATGTCCATCTGTGGTGATTCCATGGTTGAAGGGCTCGGGGCGGGATCCCTCTTTGAAAGCTCTCAGCCGGTGCCTGTGTGTGTGCCAGGTCTGTTCCCGGGCAATGGGAGGGGAGGCGGTTTGCTCCTTCCAAGCAGGTTAGCTCGCTGCCTGCCTTGGACTCGGTAGGTGCTGCTGGCGAGCGGCGTGGCTCTGCCTGGAGGAGGTGGCAGGTTGGGCGTATTTGCTGCAACGGCCCATTTCTCTCAGGTTAGGAGTTAAAGTGGAGGTGTGAAACATCACACATCCTGTTGGATTCCTTGCTGATCAGGTTTTTCTCTTGCGGCTGGCTTGGGTTTCAACAATTCAGCTCTCCCTCATTCCTCAGTACGTGTGCAGACCAAAAAGGATCAAGCCCCTCAAAATCTGACATTTCAGCCCTTTTGAACCTGGGTGGTATGAGGAGTCTGTGCCCCCTACTTAGGAGTACTCAGAGGCTTTGCGTGTGCTGCTCTGTGGTCTCATCAGCTTAAGATCCAGAAGTCAGCCCCTTTCTTTTAACATGGCTTCTTTGTCTCTTGAGATTGTCATTAAAATCTTACTATAATACTCAATCTGCATTTTTCCTCTTTTTTAGATCTATAGATACGCTTGAAATAGCTCACTTACACGTGTTTTATGAGTATGGGTTACTTTTCAAGTAATTTGCTCCTTTTTAAAGATTTCTTCTCTCTTTTTCATCCCACATTCAAGGAGTTTACATAGGTGACATCCTTGTGACACTAAGAGCATACAGCATGCTGTTGTAGTCCTCACTGTACATCTCTCTGAACCATGCGATATGTGCTCAGACTTGGCCTGGAGATGATTTTTTTTGTGTTTGCATATGAACATCTGCTTCAAAATCCCAAGCCAGGAAAAAGAAGCAGCAAATTAAACTATTTGTTCTTCTTTCTCTCTCTTTGATATCAAAGTAATGTCTTGCATGCTACTTCAGCTCCCACTTTTGATCAGGAGATATTAAAAAATGATTCTAAACAACTTACATCTTAATCGTATTCCTTTGTGACAGCAGGATGAGACTGAGAGTGAGCTGGAGAACAAAGCACTGGCTGCTTTGCTGCTAACGCACAGATCAGCAGTGTAACTCTCTGCCCTGCCCTCGGAGCCGAGCGTTCCCCTGTCCCTCCCGACAAGCCCCGCTGCAGAGCACGAGGCCTGTGGAACATTGTGCGGCTTGAAATCAATCTCTGGCTGCACTGAAGCAGCATGTGAACAATTCCCGATTGCTCCTTGGTTTGTACTTGAGACCTCGAAGAGGGAGAGTTTTGAGGGTGACTCAGATATTCCTTCTTCCCCGCGGGCTTTCTTCATCTGCCAGCCCAACAACTAACTCACTACTCTGGATGCCTCCGTTGCAAGTTCTCCGTCTTTTTCCTCTGAAGTGTCCTCTAATTTTAGAAAATCTCTTTAATAAAAAACAAATGAAACCTTGCATGTTTTCACAATCCTGAGCAGATTTACTCCAGGAGGAAAACCAAGAAATTATGGTGCTAATTGGATTTGATCAATGAATAAAAGATAGGAATGAAAATCAGGTTTAGTTTTTCACAAGAAATTGGTCGTTCTACACAAACCTGGTTGCGTTCTTTGATGAGATCACAGATTTGGTTGCTAGTTTAACTACAGTAGCTGTGCAAAATTAATTTTTTGTAAGATGTTTGATTCAGTTCTGAAGGATATTCTGATTAAAAAATAATCACTATCCACGTATCAGTAACATGCATTAGAAACTGCATATGAGCTAAATAACAGATCTCAAAAAGCAGCTGTCACTGTGAACAATCATCAAATGTATTTTTGGTGGGCTTCTGGTATTAGACTCTCTCCTATCAATATTTACATTAAAGATCTAGAAGTAAATATGAAATCACTGCAGATAAAGTTTGTGAATGGCAGAAGAACTGGCAGAGTGGTGGGTATTGATGAGGACACATCGTTCATACAGAGTGATCTGAACCGTTTGACAAATAATCTAACATTTCTAGAGGGAGGATGAAGTTTATCTCCGTATTATGTGCAAGGGGTTGGGCTTCTTTTTGCAGGCAACCAGCACTGAAAGCTCTGGGCATAAGGCAGGAGAGGACAGGGAAGGTTTGCCAAACAACGGGATCCAAGGAAACAGTGGGTATGTGATGGGGCCAGGTGATTTTCTGACCCTGAGGTTAACTGGCACAGCCTCATTCATGTCCATACAGCTCCAATCTAGAGTTCTCGCAAATAACCTGCCTCCATCCCGCCTGCCCGCTGGGGTTAGTCCCTGGGCTCTGCTCACCCCTGCGTGGCACAGGGACATGATTTGAAGAAACACGGTTTCGTGCTGGCCTAACAGCGTGCTATCGGTCGAGTGTTCTGGGCAGACACATGCTAATTCTGGCCCCGTCCCCTGCCTGCTTTACCGATGTAGTGATAACTAATGAGGCAGAGGAGTCAGTGTGAGGGATGATGAGAGCAGCATTCAGCACACCTGCTGCCTCTCTGCTGCCAAGTTTCTCGTCTGCTCCAGCAAAGGAGAATTTCTAAGGAAACAAGTGATGGAGAACAAATGGGATACCTTTTCTGCTGATGAAGTATCTCTCAGAGGCAAGAGGGCAGCAGAAGAGGAGGCACAAGTGCTTTCAGACCTCAGAAGTAACAGAAGGGAGTCCAGCATGATTTTCAGAAAAAAAAAAAATTAAAAAAAAAAATCAGTGCCTCATTTCCATGCATCTGAATTCAGTTCAGTGTTTTGGTTTTAACAGAGAGCCAGCTTAGGTCAGTGGAAAAATTTTAACTTATTTAGTGAGGTTTACGTTGGGCTTTGCATCCCTGTGCATCTGCATGCCACAAACCATTCTCTTTCCTTGCAGTTTAAGGACACTTAGGAGTGGAGACTGACATCATCCTTAAGGGAGACACATAACTATGAGGACTCTTTTATACTACTCCTTGTGCTAGCTCAGGCTTCATGGATAAGTTAAGAGCTGCTCTTCCTCCTGCTCTCAGGTTGGCTATATATCACCAATACTAAAAACTCTTGGAACAGAAATATTACGGTGATTTGGGGGAGATCTCGCCATGCCTTTAAAGGGGTGTGAGGTTTAGTGGGCAGCTGTATAAATGGCTTTGGTTTATGGATTTTACATGCTGTAAAAAGCCAACTCACTACCCACAGTCTTAATTAAAGAGTTCACTGTACTGTTCAGGGGGATGTGGGAGCTTGGTCCATGCCAGGCAGAAATTGCCCGGTAGAAATCTTACCTAGAACACAGTTTTGGGGAAAAACATCTCTGGATATCCTATTCCAGTAAACATCTATTTGCAGTAAAGTGACAAAAAGAGACATTTCAACTCTCACAGCTGATTCCTTTTCAAATAGTGCTGATCTGGGAGTCTCTGAGCTCCCACGGGAGTTAAATAATGATTTTTATCATCATTTGTAAAGCTGTTCCCTTGGGTGTGTAATGGTTAGTCAGGAATGAGCCCAGTGTCTCTTCCAGCACAAACTTTCTTTCTAAGTGAGGAATGAAGGAAGTTCACAGATCTTCTCATGAATTATACACCAATTTTTGATTCCAGAGTCACATCACTGTAGCTTGCAAGCCAGAGGATCACGACAGCAGTCCAGGTCTCCTCTTTCTTAGGGCTTTGTGGGCACCTATTGAATTCACAATGAATTTTCCACTCTCTGTTTAGGGTTTGGCTCTATGTGCCAGCAGGATCGGTGTTTCATCTCTCCTTCTACGAGGGAGCCTAAACCAAAGTGTCCCTTCTATACTGAGGACTTAAATAGCTGAACACAGCAAAGAAACCTTTATCAGTGAGCTGTCCTGCACCCACCTCCTCTTTATATGTACTCTGCAAGTCAATAGTTATCATAGTCTCTGTGAACCCAGAAACTAGCCAGACAGCTTAATCCTTTTATCCCCTACATCCCACCACTGTGTTTTTCCTTAGGATTGCAGTGGTTCCAGCCAGAGTCTCTCCTTCCTCTAATTGGCAGACGTTAAGCTGTCATCTAGGAAAACAGGAGTTCCAGGGGAAATCAGCACCTTTGAGTCACACAAACTCATCCAAATCTTTCCAGGCTTGTTAAGTTCACTCCGCTTCCAGTTTTCATGAGGTGCTGTGTAACACCTCCCTAAGGCTGTACAAACATCCCAGGAATGTGGGGAAAAGAGCCTCCTTCAGAGCAGGAAAACCCCCTGAGGCTGCGGAGACAGCAGGACCTGCTCAGCTTGTGAGCTACAGCCAGGCTGCAGAGGCTGCGGTTCCACCTTGGCTTGTAATATCGTCAGATTTATTTTGGGATTTTAGCAGCGATTCACTGTGGGCTGCTCTCTGCTGAGCGAAATTCATCCGTCAATTTACTTCTACGGCCACATGCCAGCCTACACCGAGGTGACAGTTCAGTGGTACTAATGATCAGCCTCGCACACGCGTTCCCCCCTCCGTCTGATACTTCTTCTCTTATGATGATTTAATTGATTGAGCACACTGGCTCCTAGTCAAGAAGCTCTTCTCAGCTTAACTCTCACTTTAAAATAATCACTGCTCGATATCTCTATAATTAAAGTCAGTTGCTAAACCCTGTATCCAGGTGATTACTGGTGTGTAAGAGGGACATATCTTGAACTGAGCAGATCAGGGATTTGAGAAAAATGCCCTTCATCCATGTTTCACAATTTCTTAATGTCTTCTGCTTTGGGTATTTTTCTTCTTTTTTAGGTGGCTAAGTAAAGCTGGGTTAGGAAGGTCCATGTAGAATGAGAACAGTTAGGGGGGTTTTTTTATTCATATCTCTGTTATTGTTTGGGGAAGCTCAATATAGTTCATTAATATTGCATTTACAATGGAAAGGGACTCAACAGCCAAACACCTCAATGCTACCGTGAAGCCTACAGTGCGATACAAAAACGTGCAGTGCAGTGAGTTCCTGTCGTGGTTTAACACCGACTCCTCCTGTTCCCTAATCCACACCACTGTTCTCTCCTTTATCCCGCAGTGCGGCTGTTTCATAATACAAACCAGCTGACATGATCTGAGGGTTTCATTCAGCTTCTCATACTTGATTGAGCCCTGAGAGGCTCAATAAAGTAAGTTACATCCCTGATAGACAGAGTCTGACCCGTCACCGTGTTCTGTGCTGACCCTGTTCCGTGAAGGTGTACATCAAGTATATATGTTGAATCGCTTGATTGAGGTTCCCTGAGAGGCTCAATAAAGTAAATTACATCCCTGATAGACAGAGTCTGACCCGTCACCGTGTTCTGTGCTGACCCTGTTCCGTGAAGGTGTACATCAAGTATATATGTTGAATCGCTGCATAGACTGAACTGCAGCTGGAAAAAAGGGGGAGAATAAGCCAAGCTTCCTTTTCTGCTTTTGCATTTGCTTGGTCCAGTAGTGGCTTTCAGGATGTAGTAGTCCGCATCCAGAATTGCGTGGAATTATGAACTACTCCCTTCCAAACCTGAGTGTTCCCCTTCATCGTTCCCCGCTTCACTAAGAGAGAGTGAGAGCTTGCGAAGGATTTCAATAAAAGCGAGATCATGCTTTCTGTGCAGAGTAGGCCACTGGTTTTCCTGATGCAATGTGGGCTGGTTGCTACGAATAAGGATACATATGAATTGAATTTTTTTTTTCATTTTTCTTTATAGGAGACACCAAAGTGAAATTTGATTTTGCTGGATTTATGGCTTGATCAATCACCCTATTAAGAATAATGATTCCACTCTCTGACCTTGTAGGGCATCAACTCTGAGATTTGATATGATGGTCCAAACATTTTTACAGTACAACTCCTAGCTGGTGTGTGACAGTCTATTGACTGAAACCCTGTCAATGCACAAATGAGATTATAACCGCAGAAGGTCTTGATTGCTTTGGTCTTTTATTCAATACACCTCTCTGTTACAAGCAACTCTTTGGCATTTTTTTTAAGATAGCCCAGACATCTCCTTTCTGACAAATGACGCATTAGTTGATCGTATAGACAGACTCTTTTCTGCAGTTTTTTCTATCTCTAGAAGACTCATCTATAATAGGACGATGGCATTTGGTGTCTCTGCGCTGTGTGAGCCTTGTACTCGGCAATAGCCTCTTTGAGCCTTATTGGCTGCTCAGTTTTCCGGAAAGTCTGATCTAGCTGTGATGGAGAGAACTGGGGCGGTTTTACATTCTGATGGGCCATTGTTCCATAGCTGGAGAAAAAGAGAAGGATGGCTTTAGTGCCCAACTTTCATTTCATTTAAATGAGCAGAATTGCTTTACTTCCCCCATAGGTATAACAATTATTAAGAATTTATATTGCTATTCATTCTGTATAATAATGAACAGAAACTGGTTTTGCACTCTTAACCTTTGCTGTTAGCTAGAAATAAAGAAGCAGCAACAGTGACTGCTGGAAGACCAGATATATCTACGCCATCACACTTAGTGCCACGTTTTATACTTGGGGAGACAATGAGTTTATGCTGTGTCATGCTTGTGCTTTCCCACCTCGAAAAATAACTAGCTAATGCATTTTTGACTTTCTTTTGTATGTTCCAAAATAGACCTATTTATCACTTAAATAAATCCACCCAGCATTCATTCCTCGTGTATTCTGATTTTTTAGTTAAATATTGTTTGTATTTAAATATAAATATTGCCCAAAATGTAGCATTAATATTTTGCCTACTGAAGCGCAGTTCTCTATCTTATTAAAATTTAAACAGCCATTATGTACATGAAAGATTTTTTTTGTTGTAGTTTGCAAGGTGGTATAACAATAATTACCAGTGTGCATTAATCATTTTTCATTGCCTCATTTACATCACGGGGATAAGTAGCTCCAATTAAAATCCCATTTTACATAAATAGATATGGTTTGTATCAAACCACAGTCTGTTTCCACTTCTGAAATGCTGGCCATAGGAAATCTTTCTCATTATTCCAAGTGTATGATGCGTACTGGTTATCTTTGTGTGCTTAGAAAGACATAACTCCACAGGCAGGCGTGCCTTACTGCAGGTTTGGCCGGGAACAAACAGCTGCTGCTGTCATTGTCCATCAGTCTTTTCCAAATATTTTATCCAAAAAGCTAACTAGTATAATCACGTGTTTCTTACTGACCCATTATAGTTTGAGTAAGCAGAAACAGAAGATGTTTAATATGAATGAACAGCTATAGGAAACGTTGTATTTTTCCTGTTATTAGTGATTTCACCTCTACCACAGCAGCTCTTCTGATAAATCTCCTTGCATTGAGAGCTATTGTTCAAATAAGGGGAAGCTTGGTAGATTATCTTCTGTGAGACTGTGATTAGCTCTCTAATGAAACAACCCAGTTAAAGATTGTACTTTCCCTTTCACACCTCTCTGCAAAAGCTGGTTCCAGTCCCAGCCTATTCCCCCCTACACAGGGGATACTCCGACCTGCGTTCCCTGCAGTGAGCGGTGTGCCGTGTCTCTGCCTTCCCATTGCGTTCAGAGAGTAGCACCCACACTGGATTTTCTTTTCCATTCCGTAAAGTTATTTGGCCCAGCCTGCAGTCTTCCTTGCATGTTTGCATACAAACCTGGGACCAGGTTGGTTCCAGAGGTTTAGTTCAAACCCATCCTAGTTACAGTCTGTGCCGTTATATATGCATCTTTTGTGCCGCTGGCAAGAAATGGACATTTTCCTCTGGATTCTGATGCTTTGTATTTCTTTACTACACATAGTAGTAGTAGTAGTAGTACACATTGTTAAGGGAGGCCATCAGAGGTGAGAACTATTAGTTGCTCCACACCATAAACTAGGACAACTCATTCCATTGCAGACGTTGTCCATGCCACACCCTGGTACTCTGACATCTTTCGGTAAGTGGAGAACGCTGGGGACAGCGGAGTGCAGAGTTGCTGCAGAGCCTTGGTACACTATAAAAGTTGGAGCGTTCCAATTGTAAATGGTTAAGAATTCACTGTGCCACTACAGGAGGCTTTTTGGATGATTTCAGCAGAATTTGGAGCTTCCTGAGCAGAGAATTGCAGGAATTCTCAGTGACTCTAGCAAAAGGACTAAACAGCAGCTTGGGCCACTCCACGCCTTCTCCAGATTTCCCTTCCTTTCTCGCTCCCAGTGCACTACTTCTGGAGCCAGCGATGGGATGCTGATGGGGACAGGCCTACAGCGACATGAGTGTGAGCACTGGCTCTGTGAGCAGACGTCGATGGCCTGCCCGCCCTGCTGCTCCCATGAGCACCTGCAGAGATGAGCTATTGAAAAAAAAAAAAAGGGAAAAATGCTAGACTCAGGCTCAAAAATATGCTGAAGTGCTTACCACAGGTATTTAAGCGTGTGCTTGAAGTTAAATAGGTGTTTTGGGGCTGTCCAAAATGAGGACAAATTAAGAACTTAATGCAAATAATTTAGCTTAGTTTTACAAAGACTTTTCTAAGTGCTTACTCCTTTCTTTTTCAAATCAGTGCCCACCAGCTTTGTTTTCCTGCTGCTATTGCTATGACTAAACCCCCTTATTTGTATCATAACTTAACCACCAGATTCCTTCTCTGAAGGGCTGAAGCAGTAGATAATATCTGTGGGTTTTTTGGTAAGGTCAGGAGCACCAATTCAGGGATCATCAGCACAGTGAGCTGACAACAGAGTCAGCCCAGCTGCTGTTTCCTTCTAGTAGCACAGCACAAAATCAATGGTGTCGGGAACATTGGGATAATTCTACTGTTACAATCAATACATGCTGATTAAACTGGTTGTGTCTGTTGGGTAAATTTGCTGCATCATAATTAGAATTATTAATTAAAAATAGGAAATCAATTGACACAAATTAAGCAAAAAAGAAATCTGCTTTATTTCTTTGACACCCTCTCCAGAGGCCTCAATAACTGTGACACCATGGATGTGACCAAGTGGCATTTGTCAGATTTTTAATGCTGTCCTGAGTTTTAAAAATTGACTTATAAACCCTGCTAACGCAGCTCCCAGGAAATCAGACATGAGATGTTGTGTGTGCAAGAAGCAGTTGTTTGTTTTATTGCAGTTGGTCATTACTCCCTGCCTATCCAGCAGTAAAATCCAGGAGTCCTGTGCGTGTCCCCGGGAGGAGGAAGCCACTGGGGAGTGAAAGCCTTGGGGAGCAAGATGTAGCCCATCCCCTTCCCACGTTGTTTTCTGTTTTCGGTTAACAAGGATAAACAAATTGATCATTTCTGGGGTGGCTGTAATGGGCCACTCATTACTGGCTACTTCCTATAATGTGCTGATGACCTTCGTTATTTTCAGGGACATATTATGTGGGGCACCAAAGCAGGGAGTCCTTGGTAACGCTCTTTGCAGGGACAGCAGGAGTGTTCGTCTTCTTTCCTTTCAGCTGTTTATTTTTCTCTCTGTTGCTTCTGGATTTTATGGGTTTTTTTCTTTCTTTTAACCTATTTTCCTCTTTGTTCTTTCCTTACACACATTTTCTCCTTCTGTCCTCATAGTCTTAGCAATTTTCTTTTCTCTCTCTAATACTTTCCATCCCGTGTTTTCTTCCTCCTGTTCTGCTGGCACATATTCACTAGAGCAGCATCAAAATGCAGAAATACTTTGGGTCTATATATTCCTGTGGTTTGCACAGCCTACAGCCACTTATTGTCTCTGAGCTTTCACGTCTAGGAAGGATCTGATGGCAGAAAGGATGACTGGTTAGGGTAAGGGTGTGACTGGTTAGGGTGAAGGTGTGACTGGTTAGGGTGAAGTTGTGACTGGTTAGGGTAAAGGTGTGACTGGTAAGCGGTGGAGTTTTTCTCAGAAATCTGTGCACACCAGTGAGGTGTAAGAACAGAGTGTGCAAGTATTCCCCTGAGAAAAGCTTTGCTATTGTTTTCTGCCATCGGGCTCTCCGGTAGTTCCTGATGTCACAGCATTCTTTCCAGGTGTTGCACGATGGCTTTTCATTGGCCATTATTTGTGTAAGCCCTGGCACCTTTATTGTTGTATTTTTAATCTCCTTATTTTTCTCTAAATACCTTTCCCTATGTTAGAGTGCAGTAAGTAGTTGATACCCTGGGAAATCCATCTCAGTAAAAATAATTCCTCCAATCTTTACAAAATGCAAGATCAAAACCTAATAAAAATCTTAACTGCTCCACTATGTCTAACTTAAAATATTTAGGGGGGGAAAAAGCCCTCAGCTATTTGATTATGATTGTTATGGATTAAATTTGGCGCAGGTCCTTTGTAAAACAGGAAGCATTTTCTCCTTTAATGGGGTGGTGAAATGCTGACAGGGAAACAGTACTAAGCATTCCTTGGTTTTGAAGGTAAAATTACTGGTCTGTAGATTTAACTGCTGTATTATTTAGGTAACTGCTAATTATCATAGAATCATTGCCAGATGTGCTAGTGAGAAAGATTAATATGATCTAATTATTACAGTTCTTCTAGACCTAAAACTGGTTTTAAGGTGTTTTACAGTAACAGGATTTCATTGGAGTGTGTCTCCAAGAACAGCCAAAAGTAACAGCAAACAATAATGTCTTTAGTTTAAATACCAAGACAGGTTGAGTGGTTTGCAGAAGAATCAGGAAAAGCAGAGTTGTGAGAAGCCCCAGTTCCAAAGACTCACGGTTGTATCTCAGCCGGGCTGAGCAAGCTGCCGGTTTAGACCTCACCGACAACTGAGAACATGTGGATACCATGGAGGAGCTCAGATATATTTGAGCACAACTGTCGAGTGCCTTACAATTAAGCTGTAAAACCTTGGCATCAGTAGAGAATTTTGCAGTACCAGTGGAAGGAAGCAGTGTGAAATACGGTGGCTGCGCTCCCGCGGTCAGAACCCGCGAGGAGGAACGCTGGCAGCCACGCTCAGGGTGAGCTGTGCTCCGAACAGGACGTAATAAAGATCTCCACAAGGAAAATGTTACAATAATTGAGACTCGAGAAAAAAAAGGACTTGGACTGACAGTTTCAAATCTTTTTTATACTAGGATTCAACCTGGCAATATTTTGTGGGTGGCAGCTAGATGGCCTGTTGCCAGAACAAATCGGAAGATAAATTGGGTTATAAGGCTACGCTGGGAAAACAAGTGGTGTCTTTTGCTTTCATTTCAGTGGATCAGGGCTTTAATTAGCATATCTGCTTTCGAAATCTTTGTTGTAATATTTGTTATGTGTACAGCACGACTGTCAGCATGGCAGCCCTTCTCCACGACTGGGTCCTGTTGCCATAAGCGAGATGTAAACAGTCATCACAGGGGTTCTCCTGTAATTGGAGGGCAGCAGAAATCAATTGCAAGGTTATCTTGCTAGTTGTAGCTATGATGAGCTACAATTACTGCTTTTTCAGAGGCTTAGAAAATGAAATTAGTTAACTTATGCATAAAATGTGCTTGTTGTTGCTTGGCAGTCAAGTGGTGTTTTGATTTTTAATGAAATTCAGAGTGTTTACATTATGAGGCTGTAATTGCTGTAAGAGTCTGTAGGTCTAAGAGTTAACCTGACGTCTCTTGACTGGAGCAAGCAAAAGTAACACCTTGGAATCTGTGTTCGCCTCTGAGATGCTTTAGAAACTTGAAAAAAACTAGTGTTATCACCCATTTATTGTTGATCGTGGAGCCCTGTATTGAAAAAATGTGCAGAAACAGATACCAGACCTTTAAAAAAGGAATCCATTTCCAGACTGCTGCTGAATGTTGGCTTTAGCTCTTTGACACGGGTCCTCCTGCAATTCCCAGGAGGAGGAGCAGAGGGCAGGACGCTGGTTTCAACAATGACCATGAACCTTGGTGGCCAGGGCCAGCACTGCAGTGAATTACGAGATTTTGTTAAGCAGTTGCTGAAAAAGTGTTCCTGTCTCACTTTCAGCTCTGTTTAGCCGCCGTACAGCTAGCTGCCAAAGAGGCGTTCGGGGATCGACTGACCCGGTGGGTTAAAGACTCGGGAGGTTGTGAGGTGTGGTCTGGACGGAGCTGATTGAATTGCCGTGTTTACTGCGGTTCCTCACCAACTTCCTTGCTTTGCTAGCAAATGTAAAAGGTTAAAAATGCAGATTTTTAAAATGATGTGCACCTGCATTCTCAAGTCTCAGTGGGAAGTCACCTTCTTAATCTTTTAAGTGCACAGACCCAATAATTTCCAGTATCTTAATGCTGATCCCCAGTTTAATTTTCTGTGTGCCTTCCAAGAGCCAAGGAGAATTCCTGGGCTCATCGTGTGGCTTTCCAGTCTTCCTTCTTTCAGATCAGCCTAGGAGTGAGTGAAATGAGTCAACAGTAGGGGGTTTTTTTTAGGCTTTCTTCAAGATTTACACCAACTCCCTGAGAGAAAATGTTAGGATTCTTTTAGTTTGTCAGAAATTAAGGATGTGCCAAATAGAGGAGTCTGCATATATGCGAGTTGCAGAACAATAAAGCATTTAAACTTTGTTAGCTACGAGGTCTCTGTAAGGACAAGTCCTTCTGGTGCAGTGTGAGCTTAATTCTTTTTACATTTAACAATTTTAATTAACAAATATTTGAAGAAGCTCCAACAGTCTCTGTATATGTAGTTTTCCTGCCTTTTAGATCCCTCGCCTTGCAAAAATTCCAATTCTATGACTCTGGCAATCAATGGGGGAACAAAACATACCAGGTCCCAGCGCAGGCTGTGGAAAATCTTGCAGCAGCTATTGTGTAACTTATTTGGGATTTGTTTTGTTAGAGCCCAATGAGGGAGGAGATCAGCCCAGGTCTGTAAAAACCAGTGTAAGTGAAGGAAGAAAATACAAACTGTGGCCAGAGAATCCTGCGTTCCCTTAAACAGAATGCCAGAGCTGGGCCCTGTAAAGCCAGGAGAGAGAATCCTATAAATGCAGCCTTTTTATCGAATTGCTGTATATCGTTTGTGTAAATGAAAGACTTTAAGATTTTCTTCAGTTTTTCTTCCTTGGTTTTCTGGCTCAAGAAGTGCCCCTTTCCTCTGTGCAGCCAGCCTCTGGTTTGACTCTGGAAGCTCGGGGAATGGCAGTTAGAGGAAATGAAGAGGTGATTACTGTTTTAGCCATCCTTAATTAGAATCTCATTATGCTGAATAAGCATTTATTAAGGTTGCATCCACTCTGCAATCAGAGGGTGATTGAAGCCGACAGCCCTGTTATTCCTGCCCAGCCTTCCCAATTGCCAGCAGCCGTGGAGCCAAGGGTAGCGGGGGCTTATACCAGGGAAGTTGTCAGCGCGGTCTGTCCCGGGTGGTTCCTGCCTGGCCCGTGTTAGGCCAGCACTGCTGGAGCTTCACCGCTCGCCTTGCCTGGCAGGGCTGGATTCCAGCGGGACTGGCCTGTGCGTGCCACAGTCATGTTGCCAAATGCTGATGTGGCCTGAGTGTCACTCGCTGAGATTGAACTGGCTGAATCGATGTTGTCAGGCATTGGAACAGGCTGCCCAGGGCAGTGGTGGAGTCACCATCCCTGGAGGGGGTCAAGAAACGTGTCGATGTGGTGCTGAGGGACACGGGTTAGTGGGTTAGGTGGTGTTGGGTTGACGGTTGGACTTGATAATCCTTGAGGTCTTTTCCGACCTTAATGATTCCATGATTCTATGATCGGGACGTAGTGGGAGTTTGTGGCTGGGTTCCTTCCCCAAGATGTTCAAGTCCTGCACCCAACCAAGCACCCCTCCAGTTTGCATAGCAGTGATGTTGTTTGTGCCAAGTTTACACTTTCTAAACACTATTATTGATGATAGACAGAAAAAGACTTTACAAATTAATCTCTGTATACATAAAAGAATCATTTTTCATATGTTTAATTCACCACAGAGTTATAAATGTAGTGAAGAAATATACTATGAAGTATTTATAGCATAAATTTAAACTTTAGAACTGGGAGCTGTTCTGTCTCAGTGCTACCACTGACTTTCTGGGTAGCTTTGTGGTTTAATGTAATTTGACTGTCTCAGTTTCCCTTCTATGAAATGGTGATAAAATGTATTTTCTAGCTCATAAATGGACCATGAGAATGTCGCTGTTTGTGTGGGACTTTGATGATGTTAGCAATTCTATTAAACGTGCAAAAAACCTCCACATTTTATTGCACAATTTAGAACCCAAATTGTTGCACATTGACATTTTTTATTATACCAGCATACTTGGAATTTCATTTAGTAATGTACTCTGAATAATTAATTATTCAACTAATAATTAGTCATTCCAAATAAAACAACTTGATTACTAAGCCTGATGAGGAAAATCCAGTCAGGAAAGAACCCTTTCAAAACAACAACATTCTGCAGATATCCTTAAATATTTAAAGGGTGAGCTATATTTAGTAAATTCTTCTAAAGGGGGAGAGGGAGATGAACGGATGCTAATTTCCTGTGTCATCAGCTTTGTGTATGTGTGTCAGCAGCACTCCTAAATCACCACCTACTACACAATCACCACGTACACAAGCACCGGACGGTGTTCAGCATTTCCCTGGGTGGTTCCTGTTTATCAGCAAGGAAAATGGTCTGCTTTGGGGTCACGTCATTTTCTTCTCATCGATTATTGAATATTTGGTGTGTGCGTGCAGTGTTTGCTCTGCTCAGATATTCGGCAGTGAGCAGAGAACCTTGCTCAGCAAAGGAAACATAAAAGTTGTGGCATCGATGTCATTTTCCAGATGGCACTGACTCAACCCATGGTGGCCAGCCCCTATCAAAGACCACGACGGGCAATAGAAGGAAATTCCTCGGCTGTAAGGAGCCCAGAATTGAGTCCAAGATGCGTGTGATGGGCACTGTACAGCATGGTCAGTGGACAGTTTTGTTGATGGTCTTGTCTGAAAACCTCTCTTTTCTCCCGTGGTGTTTTAGAATATAGCTCTGACCCTTACAGGGAATCTGGCATTTTAAAAACCTTCATGCGCAGATGCTGTGTTCTCCTCCAGCCAAATCCCCTTCGCTTCCCTGCTGCCATCCAGCCAGGAAGTCACGTATGTCTGTTTTCTTTTTACTTTTCAGTGACAGTTGTAACTGAAAAAGAGAGAAATTAAATTAATCCCGAGAGAAAACTGTTCCACATAGGCAGGTTGTCGGATTGCTAGCAGTGACACCGAACCTCCAAGACCCGACACTGAGAGAAAGCTGTTCCACATAGGCAGGTTCTCGGATCGCTAACAGTGACACCGAACCTCCAAGACCCGACACAGCAGAGCCGGGAATTTGGGTAGATTTTCCTGGTTTCTTTGAAGCTGACCCACCGAAAAAGCTGGAGGCACTAACACGCTGTTTGTAAACAATGAGGAAAAAACATGTGGAGTGATGATTTACTGTTTTCTGCCCGCCTGGCTTTTGATTGCGTAACGCACTAATCCACGACGGGGAAAGTGTTCCGAAAGCGCTGGCTTCCATACGGCTGCGATTTTGTCAAAACATTTCAGTTCAGCAAACCCATAACTGATTGTGAGGCTGAACAGTTTTGATCAGCCTGTTTTTCAAAATGTAGAACAGTTTAAGAATTGTCTGTTTTTAACATCATAACAAAAAGTTTCGTCTCCCAGTTTAGAGCAACTTCTAGTTTGGAAATTGGCATTAATTTATGCTTCTGCAGACAACATTCGAACATGTTCTGAAGTCAAAATAAAATATCAAGGTTTAGACATCTAATCTCAATAATTTATGAGACAAGACTTTGTCTTCCTGCCTGCCTCTCCAGAATGAGACCAGAGCCCTACCGATACGCGGAGGAAGCCGTAGGGAGGCAGGCAGTGGCACCTTCGTTTTCTGCTCGGTGCAGGCTGGTGCAGGTGGTTGCTGGCTGTGATGTGAGTACAGACTGCTGGATCAGGTTATGAGAGCCGTTGCTGCTCTGCTCTCTCACCGTTAACATCCTGAAGAAGTGGTGCAGAAGAGCTGCAGCAGCGTTACAGTCTGAGGAGCTGCTTTAGGGACACGGGGATTTCACTGCATGAAACTCTCTTGGTGCTGGGGTGTGCGTCCTGTGCCGTCCGCTGCCCACTTAGAGCCACGAGTGCCTTGACTCCTGGTATTTAAACTACTCAGTATTTGTCTGCCTCTCTGATTATTTCTTTATTACTAGAATATCCCACAGCTCAGTGCCCGAGTGACATGAAAAGAGGGCGTAATAATCTAGTCTTTCAGTATTTTTACTTTTTTTTCCCCCCAATAGTTTCGGACTTGCTGTTTTCTGTTGGTAAATATATGGAAAGGTTTTGCAGAGCCCGTGCTGAGTCTCACAATCTGGTTTTGATGAGTAAACACTGTCGTTTTTACTGGGTTATACAGGGGAAGACTTTTTTTAAAAACTCTTTCTTTTTATGTGCCTGAAAGGGACATTACTATTAATGGTTTATAAGAGAAAGACAGCAGTGGATTTAAGATATCTTGAAGGCATTAGGTGACATTAAAGAGCCATGAGAAAATTCAAGTATGCCTAGAAGAAAAGAGAACAGCAAGTAGCTTCTGCGGACACCTGCACACAGCTTTGTGAACACTTTTAAGTAAGGCTCTGAACAGTTTTGGATACAAAAGAGAACCCTGTTTCAAAGGCCACCAGGCCTTCTGCTGCCCTAATGCTCTCCTAAAGTCTTAAGTAACAGAATTCACACTAGAGAAGGTAAGATTTTTCTCTGATTCAGTTACTGGGGCAGAACATCCTTTAAGCTGTTCTTATTTGGCTGAAAAATGGTGCAGAGGTAGTAGCTATGAGGGTGGGACTGTGGCAGCTCTTTGTACTCTACAGCTACACTGATGGAAATAAAAGCAAGTCCCACAATCCACAGTGTTTACTTTGGGTTTCAATGTCAATACAATAAAATAAATTGCTTATTGACGACCTTAAAAGTGGCTGATGAGTCAGGACTGTGTGTTATGTTATGCACGAGGGATGTGCTTACACATCCCCTTGAAGGTGAGTCTTGTATAATTGGAAGCCAGCTGGCTAGCTGTAGCATTTCTTCCGTACGCTTATCTCGATAATACCGTTTTATCCACCAATCGGCCGATCTTTTTGCTCACATCAATTTGCATGCTGACCTGCACAGCTGAAGGTGAAGGGACGCTTACATCCCTGTGCGTGGATGGGAATGAGAAGGCACGCGCTCTCTGACGCTTGCTATTTTAGTGACAAGAAGCTTTTCTTCTTTAAGCGCTGCTTTAACTGCAAATAAAGGTATTATGCATATCTGGCAAAACATCAGCAGGGTGACCTTCCGACGCTCAGTTTATGTGCTGTGAAAGATAAAGGGCCGAGCACGTCTCCCCAAGAGCTTTGCCAAATGGGGTTGGTCCCGCTGGATCCCGGGCAGTTAACACCTGAATCTCCTTAGAGCAATGCTGCCGCCGTTCCTGAGCCCCTCTGGTGGCCTCCCAACACTCGATGGTTGAAGGATGCTTGCCCTCTCCCTCTATACCTGTCCTGCAGTGTTTTAGGCAGATCCAAAGGGGTTTCTACAGGGAAAACCGGTAGCACTTCTGTGCAGAGGCATTACAGCAAAATTTCATGGTGTAGTCAGTGAAAACTTCTGAAGACCATTATAGATGTTGAGAGAGAGAGAGTGAAAGAGA